>NW_020449519.1:952836-960720 GCF_003343035.1 Apteryx rowi | reverse complement strand
AGCAGTGAAGGGAGGTGATGCTTCCCCTCTATTCAGCAGTGGTGAGGCCACATCTGGAGTGCTGAGTCCGGTTCTGGGCTCTCCAGTCTAAGAAATTCATGGATTTACTGGAGCAAGTCCATCAAAGGGCCACAAAGATGATGAAGGTCATGAGCTGTTCTCATACAAGGGGAGGCTGAGAGAGCTGGGACTCTTTAGCCTGGGGAAGAGCAGGCTCAGGGAAGATATTATCAAGTTATATATAATTATTTGGTGGGAGGGTGTAAAGAAGACAGAGCCAGAGTCTTCTCAGTGGTGCCCAGCATCAGGAAAAGAGGCAATGGGCGCAAACTGAAATACAGATGATCTCCAGAGGTGTCTTCCAACCTCAACAGTTCTGGGATTCTGTGAATAAAATGTTCCATTCTTAGATGTGCTTAGCCTTTGTTTTAAAGTTGGCTTATTTTAGTTTTGAATTAAAAACTCAAATGTTTAATTTTGGATAGAACAAAACAATTGTGCTATTTTCATTATTCTTCCAGTTTTTCAGCTCAAGTGATGCAATATCTTTGGTTGAATCAAAACTGTGTTTTTACAGTGCATAAAGTAATCCTCAACAGAATGTTCCTAATTTGAAATGCAGGTATTTTAGAGTCTGTTTCCTTCAACCTCTCCTCCCTCATTGGTTGTGACTGAGCAGGGAACACTTAAATAAAGACGCTGACCCCATGCAGAGTCCAGATTGCAGACATCTGTTAACTGTCCCATTGAACCCACTGGTTCCTTTTCATGAAAGGATAAGACTCCAGGGGACACCACCTCTGCACTCAGACAGTATTGCTGCAGTAGTAGTCATCAAAAGCAACATTAGGCAAAACAATTTATGACACAGAGTCTGAAGTATTTGCACATGATCAAGAGCTGGCCTGTAGTTACACAGCCTACTTTACCTAGCTCTTTGTTATAAAGTTAATAGACAGAAAACAGGAAAGAAGAATCAACATGTTCTTCTGTCAGACTTCAAACACAGGCATGTCTCATCTTCAGAAAAATGCCTGAATTGTATCATGCATACTTGAGTTTACTGGGCTGGGACAAAACCAATATGATTTTTTTGATACTGTCTTGCAGCTCTTCTGTCTATAGGACTTTACCTAGAGTTATTGAATCCTTAATGTAAGGATTAGGCAGACATCCATTTAATACAGTTTATATTTGCAAATAATACATTATTTTATACATTATATACATTATATATTTACCAGGCTTTCACAAAAACTCTAGATTCTGTCACATTGCAGCTTGGGTTTTTCTGCAGACATTCTTCTTTCATTAAAAATGTAGTAGTCCACAATATGTTCCCAAAAGAAGATGTTTGGAAAATAATGCTGATTCAACATGCCTATGTCTGTTGACTAAAGAGCAAAATTGCAGCAGTGTATATCTCCAGTATCTGCACCTCTCTCTGATACAAGATTTCAGATTTTTATCATTTCTGTAGAAAGTGCTAATGGGCTAATGCCTTCATACTTGAGAGATGTCTTAATCTGTTAAACATTTTTCTTCAMTGGCTGTCTGGGAGTCTGGATTGTTGATGAATCTTAGGTTCAGACTTGTGAGGAACAGAGGCAGTGTGCTATATAAAATATATTCTAAGTAGAGGGCTGGTAGTAGTCCTGAGCATCCCTTATGATTTCAAAGTACATCTTTGAAGATTTAAACAGTGCGCTGTGTCTGACCCTCTGTGGAGCAGTGAATTTATGTTTACATTCTCAGGGTCCTCAGCTATCAAATTCACTACTGCTGGAACAAAATGATTTCAGATTTTGCACTTTATAATGGCAAGGTCCAGCTGTTCATTGGGCACTTTTGTTGGAGGTGTTGTGAAATACTTCTCATTTTTCATTCTTAAAAACAACAAATAAATTAAATATGTACTACTAATATTTACAAAACAGAATGGGAATGCTTTTCTTCTTTAGGGAAAATTATGTATTTTAAAGATATATACTGATATCCAGTTGTTAAAGAAAAGATATATAATGATATCCAGTTGTTAAAGAAACAGCTGCTTTAGAAATTGTCAAGTAAAATGGATAACCATGTTAAAGGGTGAAAATCATCGCACTGTCTAGGAGAAAGGACTGTTTAACATGGTACACAATGATATAAAGAAATTGGCCCAGCATGCTTTCTGCAAGTAACAAACTGTTGATTCACAACAGCCCTATCCATATGCTATAGGCCAATGTCAATAAAATCTAATTTTCTTCAACTGATGTCAAGATGGTAAAGGATTTTATTGAAGATGGTGTTTCATTACTCAGAGTAGGTCATGAACCTTTTTTATGGATTTTGAAGTGGCTATTGGATGTTCTACACATTCTTTAATTAATTAAAACTACTGTCTTTTATTACAATACTTTAAAGGAAAATTTCAGTATATAGGAATTAAAAAGACACCATTTGAAATAAAAAAATTAATAACACAATGACAGAAAAAGCTTTCTGACTGCTCTCATTTGTAGTAAATTCACATGTGAAGGGAGTCTATAAGATAGGAGAAACACTGTAGCAAAACCAAGAGACTACAGCATGCCATTTGTTGCTTACTTCTGAAATATAGTCAGGTATTTCTATACAAATTAATGAAGTTATTTTCTCTGACATTCATAAAATGTATCAACATCATGATACAAATTCTCTATGAAATACTGCTTGCTTTTTGGTGGAGACTRTTTGCGGTCAGAACTAGAGAATATTAAGAATGTAAATTTGCAGCTGATTTTCAGACTTCATTTTGGATTAATTCATTTGAAGTAAATGGCAAATCTTTACATAAGTTTTGTGTAACTATATTTCATATTTACAACAGATGCTGGGCTTTACAAAGGGTTAAGCAGCAGCCATTTCTAATATATGCTGCAAAACCAACAAAACCTTGTTTCAAAATCCAGTCAAGGTGGCTAAGTGGCCGCAGTGCACTTATCTATAATATTATTGACGATATCCCAGCCATTAAAAGCAATGAAATGAATTGTCAAGGCATACATTTTACATTTCCTATTTAATAAACATAAACACATTATTCCTAAGTACAAAGATATTAAAATTTAATCACAATGTGAACACCTTTACTCTGACCTGTGGGTGTTTTATGGAGCTTTTTTTTTTTTTAATTCTTTAGTTCCAGTAATTGAGATCCTATTTTTAGAGAGTATCATTATTCAGGAATATACTGCAGCACCCATTGATAATAAAGAGAGTCCAAATATGTCTTCAGTACTGCATGGACTGGCATGCTACACAGGATATGCCTTAACTGATCTGGTGCCTTAACTCATGAGAAATTGGGTCTTAGATTTACTTCAGATCCAGCATCTTAGAGCTAATGTACCCCAAACTTCCAACACTACACTCTGATTCTCCACACTAGTTTTTTGTCATATTAGAGAGACCTATGTAATTGGAAATAAATATGAAAAAAGTGTAGATGTAGCCAATCCTCCTAACCCTATTCAAAATGTTAATACTAATGTTCAAAATTTTTAATACTAATATTCAATATTTTTGAACTAATTTTCAGTCAGTATGCCAGATCCTGAATAAATAAGCAATAGTTCTTATCTTTGCTAATTATATAACTGAAGTAATTTAGGTACTTAATATATCAAATAAAAAGCCTGTTATCRTCTCTATCACTTCAGATGACATTTACCATTTTCCTCTTTTTTCTATTTGAATTTTGTTTGACTAGCTTATGTCTGTGTATCATTTTCATGAAAATAGTCAGATTTCTTTCTGATTTGATTTGAAGTCTCTTACTTTTGTTGCAACAGATTATATACCCTTCTCTATGAAATGTGCAAAAAAAAAAGTATGTCCAAACATATACTATATAGCAAGCTATAATTTGTTTTTCTTACAAAATGAGACAAATCCTGTGGCTATCCCTCAGGTAAAATTCTTATTGATTTTTTGTATATATCTTAGTTTAATTAACATAGGATATATTCTTCCAGAGAAAATATTTTGAAAATACTACCTTTTTATATAACGTAGAGCCTATCTGTACACTGCAATATCATATAATGAAGTTGCATGATAGTTGCTTATTGTTATAACCACATTGTTGCTCATGTTGTCTTTAGAATAATTCTGATTTTTAGTTTTACTTGTAAAATATAAACTACCACTTCTTTGTATTTCATTTGATAAGAATATAAGTATATAATCAAACTTGAGAAGTACTTATCCAAATATTAATTCTCTTTAGATAGTCGATTTGAATGGTTCAGACAAAGTTTTTATATACTTACACCAAAAATACTGATTTTTTTCAGCATCTTTGCACGCGCGTGTGTGTGTGTGTTTGTAAAATCAGTCAAATATTACACATTTTTAAATAAGTTATCCAAAAGAGCACAAAACAAAGAACATGACACCACCAGAGATGTATATTGGCTGACTTGATGGTATAAAGGGAAGGACTGTTGCTTGTTCTTATATGTGGCACTGCTAATATTGAAGCCAAGTTTAGCTAGAAAAGAAAAAAATAGTTTAAAGTGATACTGCATGTCTTCCTCTCACCCATTTTATAGTTTGCCTAATGGGAGAGCTGATGTGTTTTGGGAATACTCTTTGGTCATTTAAGGCTTTTGAGAGTAAATCATTTGGAATTGTTCAGTTTAGTTTGAAATGCAGGTTCTTGCCCTTCCTAAAGAGGTTTACTCACATTAGGATATTTCCGTGTACTAGCATGTCACTAAAAGAAAAACTCTTGGGCTTCTCTTGTAACTATATTGCTTAGTGGGTAGCACCCATTGATCTACACATGCTTCTGAACTGGAAGGTTAAAGGACATTGATTTACTATCTCACCAATGGTCAGGGCATAGTATCCTGTTTTCAACTTTTTTCCTTTGTCAGACAGAGAAATTGTTGGAATTTAAAAAATATTGCTACTCAGGTCCAACAAAAATTGTTCATGTTTATTCAGGGTCTGTTCCATGTACTTCAGGAAATATATGTTGTATGTTAAGAAAAGAACTGGTTACCTGTCTCTGTAGAATGTTCTGTAATGTTCAGGTCTGTTTAGGCTAAAGGGGGCTTAGATCAATGTCGGGATTGTAAGAAGAGTGGTAGATTGTTGGCCARTGGATCTGACCACCCTCTCTTCCAGCCCAAAAGGACCAGGAGGACTCTCTGGGGGAATGTCAAGACAGGATACAAGGCAGGCAAAGACATATGTGGAAAACAATATAGTTTGGGTATTGTTTCTCAAAGTCTTAACAAACAATAATTACAGAATTCTGGATTCATTCGTTGGCCAGTGATTGCCAAGAGGAGCAGGATGCTGGTGCTGTGTCCTGACATAAAAGTGATGACAATAGAAGAAGCAGAAAACATCAGACATAGAAACAGTTACCTAGTAATTAATTGGAGTTTATTAACCTTGGCAATATTTCAAATTATATCCAGTTTGAATTACTAGAAATGTATTTAGATATGATTATGCCAACAACTTATGTTGTTCCTGAGGTTAAGGAAGAAGTTAAGTGTTTTAAGATCATATTGAATTTATGTTAAATTGTTTTCCTAAACAAAATTGTTTGCCTAAAATTCAGGCCTAGAGCTCTGAATGTATCATTTGAATCTGTGTGGCATAGGTATATATGTGAAAAGCTGCTTAGGATTTTCATTTTGTATTCAGAGGAAGAGGCCGTCTGTTAGGTTTGCCACTTCTTGTTTAAATGAGACTTAGGGAACAGCCGCAAGTAATATGGTTTCCTGATTCTTGAGGACCTTTCAGTTATCATTTTTCCTTTTCTTTTCTTTTCTTTTTTTAATAAAGATTTCTCCATATGAGGAACAGCAAGGTCTGTTAACCTTTCTTGCAGCATGCTATTTCTGAGCCAATTATGAAGATGTCTAAAGGCATTGAATGCTCTTTGGAACAGTAACTTGTGATTTGGGAGTATAACGGCCAAGTGAAGAACTTCTTCTGTAGTTAGAATATTTGTGCTCAAGATATATTAAAAACAAGGGCAATATTGTTTTTTTATAAGCTAAAATATTTCGTGCACTTTTTCTTTTAGTTATGGTGATATATTAATAACTACAGTAGCAGCATAAGTAGAAGCAATCTAAATTCTTAAGTGATTTATATTTTGATAACAAATCCTTGAAGGCTGTGTTAAGCTGTCAATCTTTACTTCTTTATCAAGATTTTGTTGATGTTCAAAGAAAAAATATGTGTTAATCAAAGAAATATGTTCTTCTTGCTGGTATGAGACAGATGACAACTCATTCTGAATGAAATCTTCAATGTGTTTAGCTTCTTTGATTGCATAAAGAATTGTAAATGTGTAAGTGATTTGGGAACATAAATTTAATTGTCAAATTGTATTCAACATTTAGAAATTAAACCTGAGTGGATTGACATAAGTAAGTAGGGCTTGTGCTTCAAAGAAAATCTTGCAGTAGCAAAGCAGCACAGCAACCACACCACTGCAGCCACTTCACTGTTTTTGTACTGTCTTCGTAGTGAGAGCACTCACCCGGGAAGAGGGAGATCAGGGTTCAGTTCCCCCTTCTGACTGGGTACAATCATACACACTCTCTTACTTCCTTCAAAAGTGTTTTAAGCACTAGGCAACAAAATAGCAGCTGGACGGAGTGGGTAAGGCACTAACCCCAAAAGGAGGAGTTTTTGTATTGTTTAAAGTCCTGTAAAAGACTAAATTTTTAACTGTGTTGCTTAAATTAATAACAGTAGTTATCCTCTGCTTTATTCACATATTCAAAATAAGTGTCATGGACACTGGACACACTTGTTACAAAGGGGATGGTTTATGTGTATCATACTGGTATCTGCATGTTAGTCTAATATGGCAGCACTGCCAAACAGAACTACAAGAGCTAAAGAAAGAAGATGCCCATCAGGGCTACTCTGCACCTGCTCCGACTCTGCCAATTTCTCATAACAATTTTGACAGTTACAGTTGACCTCCTACATAGTGAACCGTAAGTCATCTTCTAAGTTGGGTGGTACTGCAGGATCTGAGTGGAGCACAAGACCACATGTTCTTCTATGGTTTAGAGTAGATTTAGAGTACCTCAAGCACAAGCTGATACCACTTTGGCTGTCTTACTTGTATTTCCAGAGCCATATCTGGGCCATAGCACTAGCTCCACAATCTTGGAAGCATGCTGCAATACACAGTGAAGACATGGCTGAAGTATATGGTAAAAGACATGGACTTAGCTGAGTACACTGTGGCACAAGCTAGTGGCCAGTAGTTTCTCACCATGTTACAGCTTCTTGATCCTTGTCAAATATTTTGTACCTGTCTCAAGTGAAGAAAGTTTTGAGATGAAATTTTAACTTGGAAACATGTTCTTGCTAAAAGGAACATTCATATTTTGTCTATTTTTCCTTCCTCCTTTCGTATCACATGCCTCTCTTGTTTCTCTTTCTGCTTTTAACTCCTCTTTTCCTTGCCATTCTTGACTTTACTTTKTTCTTTCACCTTATAAAATAATCAAGGAAACAGATTTTGACAAAACTACACTCTTGGTTAAGAAGGATTTCAATTTTTATTATAAAGCTAAATTAAGAGCTACTTAATGCTCATGGTTTAGTATTTTAATAAAAAAGGAAATGGAGAAGCTGACAGAGAAAGATGGAAGTGCTTTTCAACCATGTCCTTTACTTGAAGTCTTAAACGTTGCTTTGTTTGGTCTACCTGCTGTATTTTTCTGAAGCTTTTATTTTAGGCTGACAGAGAATCCCCCCAAGCATATGCACATAAATGAGGAAGTGCTTCCAGGACAGCATTATGGGGAAGGTCTTGTGCCTTTTCCAGAAAATCAGCATGCATGGTGCCTCTCTGAAGTGCCTTTA
>NW_020449519.1:858828-950401 GCF_003343035.1 Apteryx rowi | reverse complement strand
AGCAGTGAAGGGAGGTGATGCTTCCCCTCTATTCAGCAGTGGTGAGGCCACATCTGGAGTGCTGAGTCCGGTTCTGGGCTCTCCAGTCTAAGAAAGTCATAGACAATTTTAAGAGGCCTCTTTCATTTCCAGCAGTTCTGTGATTCTGTGATTATATAACATGTACCTTTCTCATAACTTTTTTTTTCTATCAACCTGGGGTACCACTGCATATCATGTACACTTCTACCAGAATACACTTCGACAGTTTAAAGTTAAGTAATCGTGTTAGAGGGCATACCAATTTAGTGCCCTGAGCTGGTAGTATTCTGCAACATGTGGCCTGGGAGAGGACATATTCAGGTTATATGCCAGGATTTTGGTGTGCACTGCAGAGTCGAAGAGCACTGCTAGACAATGCAGTTCTTTTTTAGAACATGTAGAAATGAAACTTTAGTGCAACCTGTGAAAAAAAGGAAAATGACTTTAATGTCTAGAGAAGCATTGCCTCCTCAGTAAAGTCTGTCCAGAAGTATGAGGCTATATGTCTATACCATGGCAGACTAAATTACTGCTATCCTATTTTTCTACAGAATTAATCATTGTATGGTTTTGTGGGTTTTTTTGAGAGCGCTTTGAAGTATCTAACTAACTATGAATAGTATCTTATTTTATTCTCCAAGAATTTTGATTTGGGAATAAGTCCAAACCTGTTAGAAAAAAAAAAATTAGTTCTACTAGATAAGCCAGTATTTCTACTGAAATCCTGATTTATCTGAGCTTTTATATTTTTCACCTTTTATTACAAGGCATGCTTTCGATCTTCACATTTACGAGTAAAAAAAAAGTGCAGAGAAGTAGAATTTATAATAAAAACATTGACTTTATGATTTGTTTCATTAACCCAAGTTAATAATAGTCTTGTACTTTCAAAATTAAGTAACCTAATTTTTTAGACATTGCCTTATTTTACAGAGTATAGTAATTTCCCATGTATACATAATACTGGGCATTCTTGACAGCTATATGTACCTGTATCCACAAGCCACAGGGGTCTACATTTAACAATCAGTTAGGAAAATCAGTATCTTTGTAGCTAAAGTTTTTCCTCACAAGGAATATAAATCTTGTTGATAACCAGAATGACAGTTTTATGAATAAAATATTTATATGCTGTCACTACAGATTTGGTCGATCCTTCTGATGACAACACAGATAGAATTTTTGATTTTTTTCTGGATGGATAGAATAAGAAAGCTTTTATGACAGCTCAAAGCTTTATATTTTTAGGATTTTTATCCGGTTTATAGCATAGCCTTGGTAGCAGAAAGGGGCCTTTGTGTCTCCCACAATTGTTCTTATCCTAATAGTTGTAGTGCCTGCCTGCAATGGGAGAATCTCGACTTCAACAGCCTGACATAGACTCAGCTTCTCACTCTGTGCCTCTTTCACATTTCAGTTGACCTAATGTTAAGTTATTATATGAGRGAAGGGGTTCTTTTGGTTTGATTTGGTTTGGTTTTTAGAATCTGCAGTGGTGAATATTTATTTATAGAAGGTAGAGCACTGTCATGTGGACAGCTTGAAAGTGGTGGCTGGAGCATAGGTCCATCTGAGAGGCTTCTTCATTTTCTACTACCAGGGTGAAACAATGCCAGTGAATAACACTGAAAGCCCTGCTTAGAATTGCGAAGATAAGAGCACTGGCCTGAGATGTTGGAGATTAATTTCAAGACGTTAGTCCAAATATGGTACACAGAAACTGTCTCTCCCAAATCCCAGGAGATGTACGTTAATCAGAGATCAGTTAATAAGGGGTAGCTAAGTATGTTTTCATAAGTAGTTATAAGCTGAATTTCCATCTGCTATCTAACAACTCTTTCCAGATGAAGATTCCATTAAAACTGGCTTTGTTTTATGTAGTTTTTGGTTTCGGTGGGTAATATTGTCCAATCAAAGCTAGCTAAAARCAAATCCAGATTAGCTCTACACGGGAGTCATAATAGGCATGCTATGAGGAAGAAAAAAAGAAAGAAAGGACAAAAGAAACAAGGGCAACATGCATGCATTATAGTTTTTGATTCCAATGACCAGTGAAAGAYAATCTTTAATAACTGATGAGTCCAATAGAAGTCCTTCACTGCAGGACAGGTATGACCCTGTATGTACTTACAAGTTGGATTCCTGTAAGTACTTGCAAGCTATGTCATTCTGCAATTACTTGTCACGAAGGAGTGATGCACTTCACTCATAAGAGGGAAGCAGCACTATGTTTATTGCGGTAAGATAGCGACTTAACAAAGTTCAATCATAAATAAGAATGATTTAATGAGGTTCGATTGGCAAGGTTCACTCAGTTATTTACTGCATGAAGGACAGGGTCAGATGCATGCACAACAGAGACCCTCCCGTTGAGTCATGAGGTTCATAAAGGACCCCCTTGCTTTGTAAACTTCTTCTGAGGGGAGCCTAGGTGCAGCTGGATCCAGTTCTAGTCCCAGACTTGGTCAACGGTTTATGTCTAAGGGATTATGTGTGCAATTAGTCAGAGATATAACTAGGCAAAGTTTCACGAAGTTCACAAAAGTTCAGCATGCTATTAATCAYTTACCAAGGATCTGTCGCGGGTAAGGAATCTCTCAACCTCGAGGAGTAACCTTGTGAGGTGTCCCTGCTCAAGGGGAGGTTCTGCAGTGCAGCCCACTGCCATGCAGGAGAGCTCAAGGGGCTCTGGGTTGCCCCCTATTTATGGGGGGGGAGATGATTGACTCATAGTCATATTTGCATACTAGACGGGCCTTAGTTGGTGCATGCTCAGCTAGCCCCTGCATACGGGCTGTTTACAGGGAGGTCAGGTTGAGGGGGAGAGAGCACATTAGTGGCGGGGAAAGGAGCACACCGTCACGTTACTGTACAGCAGGCCTCTGAAGATTTAGAGTGGAATTTTGGTCTGAGCTGTAAGACAATGGTACTTTAAACAATGATGTATTAAATATCTCTGTCAAGATTTCCATTTTTTATGCCAGAGGTCAGTCTAAAGATGACTTCCAGGGGCATCTGTAGCAACACTTTAGATTGCCTTTTTTTTTTTTTTTGTCGGTTGAAATATAGAATGGAATCAGTCATTTTACAGAAATAATGGACAGAGATGTCAGTTTTGTCCCCATAGCTTATGATTTTGATCAAAAAGAAAGAAAAAAACAGTACAATATCTACTTTTTATGTATTGAGTATCCTTCTTACACTAGTTCCTTCATGGGAGCTAGTGAAAATAGTTTAAATGTTTGCTAAATTATATCTCACAGTAATAAAAAATGCACATAGAACATATTTGTTTCTTACAGTTTTAGAAACAGTTGATATCCTCATTTGTACTTCATAATCCACCACAGTGAAGGCTTAATAGACCATTAAAGAAGCGGTGGGAAGTTAATTTTAATATGTAATGGTGTGAGGGGTTTTATTTTTTCCTTAATACAATGAAGCTTCTAACAATTTTATTTGCAAAGAAGGTGATTATTTAATAAAGTGACAAACTGTCCCACTGATAGGATACATTAATTTTCTTCTAAAGCTGTTCCTTGTACTCCAAAAGAAGGTGATAATTAGGTTTGCAGATTAGAATAACATAATCAGACCACTTGTGTGGATGCTTGTTAAAATATATTTTCCTCTTCATATAAGCCTCATAATAATTAAAAACTGTTTAAAAAGAGAACCATTCTTTTTCAGCAGGGACTTTTTAAATGAATCCTAATAATATATCAAGTTATTCTTAAGCTAATTCAACTTTTTAAAAGGTTAATATTTGAAAAAGAATATGGGAAGTGATTAACTGATGAGTTTAAGTATTAGCATTAGGTTTTGCAGGAACACCTACAGTATAAAACAGCACTCATTCATATCCTGATTTAATTTCTTCCACTGTCACTCCTGATTGTTCCATTTAATCTTTCTTAAGTCACATAAAATTATCTTGTATGTGTAAATTAACAATCATTTTCTAATTCCACTGCAAACTTGAAGCATTGTCAAAAAAAAAAAAAAAGAAAGAAGGATATTGGCAGTGATTAATTCTCTATTTTAAACAAAACTAAATGCAGCTACTATTGACACAGAGCACACAGAGACTGCATTTTTTTGAGTGATTACAGACTCAAATAAAGGCAATAGAAAAATAACAATGAATTTGTAATGAGTAGTTCACATCTAAACAATTGGGTCTTGTGTCTATCACACTGGATCAGTTCAATATCCACTGACCTTAAGTTTGAAGACATTGAAGCCAATTTCCTTTGCTTGGGATTCTTGCAGTATTAAATGCTTCTTAAAACTAACTTCCTGGCCTAAACCCAAGGTGGGAAGTGTTCAGGCTGAGATTGTTTAAAGCACCTTTAAGTTTTCCAATTCCATCACTTTTAGTAGGATTAAGAACTATTTTTGTATAGCCGAAGCACCTAGAATGAAGTCTTATTCTGGGGAGGAGGAGGAAAGGGATTGTTTGTTATTTTGCTTTGGGGTTTCTTTTTTGGTTTGTTTGTTTGGGTTTTTTTTGCTTAGAATGGACACGTAATTAGTCTGCTACTAAGGCAGAAAAACTCTTTTTCATAACTATATCTTCCTGGTATTCCATTATTATGCTATAAACTTTCAAGGCCTGAGATATTTCATTAGAGCAGTTATGATCAGTGTGTTGATAAAGGAGACCTGATTGAAACACTAAAAGAACAGCATGTTCTGGCTAAAATGATTTCAATTTCAAATAACTGAATGCAGAAAAAAAGTGTTACATTAGCAATGGTGGTTGTTCACTGTGTTACTAAATACTGCAGTCATCTAATTTGTATATACATTCTTATATGCCCTACTTTGTGTGCACAGTTCCATATATATATTTGATAAACCAGCTTAATCAAATTCAGGTTGCTCTGAGGACATTTTTTTATGGACAAGTGAAAAATAATCAGTTTCTTTTTATTACCATTATGGAAAAAACAGAGGAATATTTTTTCCAGTGTGCTAAATATATATACTGAAAAGGACAAATGTTCAATCATTTACAGAAGAGGATGCTACACTGACTGATTTAACAGTACTAGATTAATATTATATACTCAGTCATGAAGAGATTTATAAAATATATTTTTTAATATTGTTAAGTCTTTTTTTTTTTAGTCATCCTTGGATATCAACTAAACTTTTCCATCAGTTAAAGTAAATCATATGACAAAGATTATCCTGTGCCGTTGCCCAGAGATTGATCAATAATGGCTCTATAAGCCTATAGGTCAGTAATTTAAAAACAATTGACTGCAGTTTTCCCTTTCTAAATAGACCATTCATAACAATCATCATGGTAAATAACTACTTTAAATGACATTTTTGTGTAACATTTAATTCTAGATATTTTTGGTGGGACAAGTGCTCATACGGCATCAAAAAAAACAACATTTCCTTTAATCTCTGAGCTGCATAATTGCTAAAGGTAGCAGTTGTAAGCTGAAAGTCCTGACTGTTGCTTCTTTGTTCATGTTGAAGAAAAAAATAATATAGGAGATTTGGTCTAGGTATTGGTTTCCAGAATCCAAAGCTTCATGAGGTGTAGGTCAAACTTTCCTCTCCTAACTCTTACATGTATTCCTAGCAGTATAAGGACAGCAGAAATATCCCATCAGAAGTTTTAACGGCTTCTGAACACATTCCATCTGCAAAATACCATAACTGAAACTTGATTGGAGAAGCATGATGGTCTCCCATGAACATGGCTTGAGAGCTTCTAGCATTTCTCCACGTAGTAATTTCTCCACTGTGTATAGAAGGACCTCTAGGTGCAAGTAAGCAAAGAAATCCTGTGCCAGCTCAATGTAGGACTGCCTATACTGGCTTCCATTAGATTGGAAATACTGACATATTGCAAGTAGATGGTTTACAGAGACACAGATCCAAGTCCAAAGCATTTCTGGGTAGTAGGAAATTGAGAGAAAATGCCTACTGAGCCATATATGGAGTTTCTCCTGCTCCATCTTTATTTTCAATGTTGCCTTTAGGGGCCAGGCTTTGTCTTTCAAATAATTATTAGTACTTAAACATCCCACAGATGATTGCAAAACTACTAAAGAAGAGAATTTAAACTTCAAGGATATTCACATCATTCATTGTGTGAGTATTGCAGCCCGTAAATATATAGGACCTTAGGTAAGGTCTTATATATAGTGAAACAGGTATATAAAGATGCAAATGATTTTCTAGGGAGTCTGCCAGAGTCTAGGATTGAAACCATGTCCTCTGAATTTCAGTCCAAGGTATGGCTATAAAAGCGTATGTCATCCTTTTTATGTATGCTAGAAACACATGTGGTAGTGACAAGTGTCATGTAATGTGAGAAAAGAGCTGATGCAATAGAAATATAAACCGGTCATCCTCCCTTGCCTGCTTTTGCAACAAACTTTCTTCTTATTATAGCATTTTCTCCATGGATTACATTGTTATCCTGAGTCTTCAGCTTGCCACAGAGGACAAGCAGAGTGTACTTTCCTAAATGGAAAAATATTAAGTGTTAGCAAAATTATTATGGGATTTTAAATGTTAAAATATGTCTTAAAAAGTAGTAAAGTTTAGAAAGCTTATCAGGTCACCACATCTTTTTCTTATTAATCAGATTTTAAAGCATTCAAGTGTTAACCTTTCGAAAAGGCGAAAAAAAAAAAAAGGCCAAATGATTAGGAGATATTTAATTATCTGTTTCTTTAAGGAAGATATAGTCAAATCCTGCCTCATTCAGCTGCCAACACTTGCATAAAGCTGCTGGAGCAAGCTCCTCTGAATACCCAATTGCATGCCCCTAATTTGAGATAAAATAATGCATCTAACTATACTGTTATCTATAATTGATGGGCACTTATGTGTGTAATTCATTGAAATCTCACCTCTGGCCCAACCTCTGCCACTCCAGGAAGCAAGATTCATAGCACTTTTCTTTCTGGTTTTATCCAAATCATTATGTGAGCTTTATAGGGGGTTTAAGCAGTAAATTGTACACAATAAACATATAGAAGAAGCCTGGCATGAAGTAGAGACTTTTAATAACAGAGCCTGTGTTTGTTTTATTTTTCCTTCTTTTAGAATATATATATAAAAAAAAAAACACTTTGGTTGGTCCCCTGCTAAGACTAAGCTTTTCTTCGAATGTCATCCATTTTCTAGAACTGTAAAAAATTGAAGAGCTTTGTCCTTTTGACCTGTTAATACATCTCAGTCACAGTTCACTGAGAAGCTGTGACAACATACACACTGATAACAAGKCAGACTGTTACATCCCCCCCCCCTTTTTTTTAATCATGGCTGTATCAGCATTACTTTAACACATCTGATCAGATTTGGCATAATGTAATTAATTTATATTGGATTCTCTTTTTACTTAATTAAGCTAGTCACCTGTGAATATATCCAAAAGGATCTTTTTTGTTGCTAATCTAGATTTTTCATCCTGATTTTGTCAATAAAAAATTATTTTAATCTGTGTAATATTGGATAATTGCAGACAATATTGTTTCTAGGTTAAATAAGCCATCTCTGTCATTTGTAGAGGCCATAAAAATGTGGTAATATAAAAGTATGATTCTCTRTCCTATAATCTCCTCAATGTTGCAGAGTCCGCAGATCCAAAGAGCGGCATCAGCGCTGTGATTCTCTTGCATAAAGGCATATGTATGACCAAGGCAGAATAAGGGCTCACAGGCGTTATGTGGTATTTGCTCTTTTTATGGCTCTGCAGAGTTCAGAGGGAACAAGCCTGTGGGCAGTGATTCAGCTGGTAGCAGTCACTGATCAAAACTCTTTTAGAGTTGTCTAGGTTCATAAGTCACATGAATTTAACAGTTCATTCTACTTTCTACTAATTTAGTTGAAGTAATATAATCTGATGTATGATTTTACTGATTAAAAATTAGTTTTCCTTGTTATAGTTTGTCCTAATTAAAAAAAAAAAATAAGGCAATTGTGTTAGGGGCATTTCCACTGAATCAAAAGAAGCCTTTATATAATGAGTTGCAAAAAATGTCTGTTGGAGCTAAATAAAACAAAAGGAAGCTTATCCACTAGTTTAAGTAAAAAGGTGCAAAATTATCTGTCAGTAAAATCAAGGCAACAACTGTGCCTTGATTTTACTTTCTTACCTTCTGTTGAACAGCCACTGCTCAATCACTAATTGACTAGCACAGTTGATGTGTTTCTGTCTCTAAACTGGAGGAAGGGATTCTATCTCAACCACCTCCTGTCCATATGGTTTCTTTTATTACAATTCCCTGAAAAAATGAAGAAATAATTTATTTTTATATCTCACTGAAAATCCATTCTGTCTTCCATTTTTTGTTTTACTAGGATTAGAAGATTAGAGATTTTTTGTTTTTCCTTTTTCTAGTCAATGTAAAATATTGAAGGTGATTATTACATCTCCGTGCATGAACTTCTTTTGATTCAGCAGGAATAACCTTGATAAAATGCTCAGTTTTGCAAAGGTGCCCTTTCCAGATGCAAATTAACACAATTACCTTAGCTGAAAACATATTTTGGAGGTATGCAATCAAAATAATAAACTAGTTAAATAAAGCTTGCATGTGCAATCACATTTGGTAAATAAAAAATATCTTCTAATGAGAAACTTGATAAGAGTTACTTAGTGCAGTTTTTAATTCAGATTTTAATTCAGATTGTACACAGTTTCAGTTGTAACCCATTGTAAAAGTAGGTGCTTCGCTGTTCTTACCAAAGTAGGAAGTAAAGAGAAAGCAATTCCAGAAATTGCCTAGACAACATGCCTGGAGAAGAAAAACAGCAATACACAGTATCCAGGTCGTCTTCTTCACCCACGCTCCACAAAACACGTAATTATTTGGGAATACAGGAAAATGGGATAGGTTGAATTTAGCACTCAACAAAGACCAGATGCAAAGGTTCATCTGAGTTCTTCAGAATCCCCAGTCTGAGATAGAAAGCAAATAATGCTTATTAGAGAGAGAGAAAGTACATAATTATTGTGATTAACACCACAGCAGTTCATCTTCAGAGGGAAGCTAAAGCAGGCAAAGTCTTCGCAGTGGTTCCTAGACAGCTGCAGAAGAAGAACATTCCTTCAGATTCACAGGCTTTACAGCAGGGATGCCCTGACTCTTCTCTGTGTGGATACCAATCCTTTTAACCTTTCTGAAGAGTCATAAAGCATATTGGAAATCTAAAATATAAACAGGATTTGTCATGAATTTCCCAGCAAATATTAAGACCCAGAAAAGCTGTGTGAATATTGTGAATATTTTGTTGTAGGACCTGCGTTGAGGGGTTTTGCTTTTTTTGTTCTTTTTTTCATTATCTTTTTAAGTATGGGACTTTGCCACTTGATTAAAAAAAATTATTATTTTTTTTTAATTCTTACTGTACATCTCATTTTTTTACTTTAAACAGCAGTCTAGAACATGCACTATTTTGGTGTCACAGGCAGATCTGTAATCTGGGTTGCCCTACTTTCCTAATAACATTATCAACAGAGTTTATTATTGGTTTGGCTACAGAAAGCTAATTCCTAGTAAACATGAGATAGGATTCCTAACGAAGCTGCTGGAGCTGCAGTGAGAGCTTTGATACTGAAAGTGGGGGAGAGAGAGTTGATCATATTGAGTCAGAAAGAATGTGCCTCTTGCAGTACCTGATAGAGAATGTGAGCTGACTAGTTTATATGATGACAAAAACTTCTGTTTTGTTTTTGTGGAACCTGTGTCTGAGTAAGAAATGAAGGATTTCCTGTCTCACTAACCTATGCTGGTTATCCCAAATATACATTTTCTCATTACTGTCCAAAGTTTCATTGTGGATACAAGAGTCAAATCTATTAGTTTTCAATTTTTTTAGCATAATAACAGAAAACATTTTTAATAAAATAGGCAGAAAGAATAACCTGAGGGAGTAGTTCAAACTCTCCTGATTTAGAATTGGCAATCCACAGAATGGCATAGCATTTAGGCAAATTGATAGAGATCAAGAGCTATTAAACATTCTTATCTAGTTGCAACCTCCAGTACAGAAAGTCTCTGAACTCCTGGTGGTCAGGGACTAGAATTTAAAAGCTAGAAGTGAAGTATTGCTCAATTTTTCATTTTTTAGGAGGACAGGAATTGAATAAAACACCTGGGACATCAAATTCAATCCACTGCAGTCAAAGATGTCAAAACAATAAAATTACTTAGAAATGCCCACAGATCGTCAGATCCATGAAAGCATTACATACTTCCCTTCCTGCGACCAGAAACTTAAGACACGTAATGAAAGACCAGAAGTCATATGATGCTACAGAAGTAACACAGATGTGATCACAGGCACCAACAGGCCTACATCCCTGCAAATGAGGAATTTTTCCAAAAAAACAAAGCAAAAATACCCTGTGAGGAGAATCTAGGAAGCAGACCATGATCAATACTACTAAGATAGCAATAAAACCCCAGCTGTCCTTACTGCTCTGCCCTGGGGTAAAAATGCCCAGGCTGGCAATTGGTTTAGTTTTGATTATATGAACAGAAGTGTCAGCTAGGTACCTGAGATAACTTAGTGGCATTTGGAGTGCTATCAAACACCTAACCTAAATCCTGTATTTAGAAGTGGCCAAGCCATGCTGGGAGAAAGAAGGTGAAGAAGCAACTCATCTTCCCAGGAGGGTTACATGTGTTACATATCAAGAAGGAAAAAAAATCTTTAGAGAAGACCTAAGTGTTGATTTTAAACATGCCCTACAGATACTGTGCATATACTGCAGGCTTTTGTGTTTTAAAATTTACTATAATAGTTAAACCAAAATCCTGTCTATCTCACTACTTCAATCTAATGTGGATATTTCATTCTTTGTTAGAAGACAGAGGTGGAGGATGTATGAAGAAATGAAATAGAAAGAATCTTTTATTGAAGGGGTTTATTCTATGAAATGATGATACACTCAAGCCTGAAGGCAGCGGCCAACTGTTCTTGATAAGAGAAGGGAAAGGTAACATATACTTATTAAAATACTATAAAATAAAACTGCTCTTGAATTATATTCCATTTCAGAATTTCTTAAAATATTTTGTCAGCTTCAGGACTCTAGAAACCAAACTAGCCTAGTGCTAGAGATCATGAATACTGCATGTGATTTCTGAATTTGTAGAAAGCAGTTTTAACTAATATTGCCATATCTTTGATRTCATATTACTAAGTTTCCTAAAACAAATGTCTTTTTACGTCTAAACGCATGTTCATCAGCTCACCTAACAATCATTACTGACTTCTTTCATATTGCTTAAATATCGAAATAGCTTTTCCAATCCTCTGGTGCTATTACAGCACCTGTCTACCCATGTAAAACACAATTACAATTGAAAAGCTAAATGCTCTTGTTTTGGCCCCTCTTTTGGCCTCTATTTGCATGAATCTCCACTTGGATGTAGGTCAATTAAACTCCAGATTTACCCAAGTTATTCAAGTTATACAGAACTCTTAGCAAAGTGATGGAGTTGTGTAAGTGGGTTATTAAAAATAAAAAATAAAAAAACATTCTTTTCCTTCAAGATATTACATGGAAATTTTGATGTATGTTTCTGGCATTTACCCTTTTGCAGTCAATCAACATTATTGATTTTGATGGAGTAATGCTCACTTACAGCAAGTGAGGATCTTATTTTCCAATAATAAAGTTGCAACTATTTTGACCATTAAATGGAATATAGCCTCTATCAAGTTACCTTTTTTTTCAGTGGTCTRGGAATAAATGCTTTTATTGTCCACTGAGATTTATGAGACATAGCCTTTACAAACTGGCAAATGTCAAGATGCTGCAAAATATAGCATTTGTAAATAATACATCTGATGTGCATTTCTAGTGACTCATTCATTTCTTAGGCAGGCGACACATACCAAGTCATATATATTGTATACTCTTTTGAAAAGTAACTTATAGCTCTATTTTATTAATGATTGTACATCCACAGATGAACATAATACTAACAAACTGTTCCATGAGCAGCCAAACTAATGAAGACTGATTTCCTACAGATGTGTGTCCTACGACCCTTAGAGTCCTTGTTCTGATAATCCCAGTTTCACATATGGACTAGTTCCACACGCTGATCTGTGCTGTGTGTTTCCTGATTAACTGATCAGTATTGCTGATTTCTGGGCTTTGTTACAATTGGAAAAAATGCCAGACACTTTCTTTAAACTGCAATTATTTTTGTCTGTGTACAGGCCATGTATCAATGAAAGAAGTGGCTAATTCTTTAAGGGATTATTAACTATTTGGTGTTTTGTAATTTTGCCTCTTTTTCCTGCCCTTACCCCCAATATAATTTATTTGTAGCCCTATGCAGTCAGATTCAGACAAAATTTGGAATTTGATTGATCCACAATATTGCATCCAATTTAGACATATTGTATGTGGTAAAACTGTAAGGCCTAAGAGTAATTGACTCTTGAACATAATGGATTATAATGCASTCATTAAATGACTGATTGGTTGTTCTATGCTGTTGCAAAGAAACTCCATGGAAAAGAACGTCTGGGAAGTGCAGATGTTCATCCATCCCAACTGGGGCTAGATTTGTTTCTTTTGATGTGTAATTGCAACTGATAGTTGTATAGAAAAAAAACCCGAGATGTTAATGTTTCAAATCTTTTTCTCTTAACATGCACATAACATCTCTGTCCTAATGCTTTCTTGTCTTGATTCCTGACACTGTCCTTCTTGTCGCTAAGCTACCTTGTACATAATGCCCACACAGAAGTGTCCATTTTCAAAATGTCTTAATTGCGTTGTCCATGGTCCCCCTAATCCCACCTACTAAAGTTTTGTTGCCTCTTCTTTCCATCTGTCCTCTGTCTCAGCCCAGTTCAGGCCTCATCATGTATCTTGCTGTTCACGTTCCTCCTCTAGGAGACTGACATCTGGAAATAACCTGGAAATAATCTTAGGATGGAGAGGACACAATGCAGGTTGTTTCCCAAGCCCCTACAGAAAGTTTTTGGTATTATTCTACTAAAGTCCATTTGAGGAATCTGACTAAATTTCCTAGTTACTTAATGAATCATCTGAAGGAATAAATTTCATCAATGAATTATTCACTTAAAGTGGGTCACATCCTGTGATTTAAAATAGGATTTCTGTCATTTGATTAGTTTTAGTCCTAATTTCATTTACAAACCATTTTATAAGACATGCCTGTTTTCCTCTTAAATATATTTAACRTACTAACTGAAAGCTTTTAGTAATATCCTAAATTGTTCTTGTTTTCTTTGGTATCTGTCATCATAAATTCTTTGGGCCCTTTTACTCTGTGATCGAAGGAGGAAGCTCCAGATTTCAGCTGGCCAGAGTAAAGTTAAAAAAAAAAAAAAGGAAACCAAGGTAAATTGTAATCTCATATGACTCTAGGGAACTATAAGCTGTCTTAACTTTGCTTAAGCTATAAACTCAAGTTAGGAGCACTCCTGTTTTAATTACTGAGGCTTAGGAATGCCCCCAGGCAGCTCCTCTCTCTGACATAGTCTACACAAATATTCTATAACAGTTTTGCTGGTTCTGATACTACTGTTTATCTTATAAATCTATATTCCCCCCTCCCCTTTTTTTCTCATGTTTCTGTCTGTCTGTATCCATTAGTGATCTCTCCTATTTAGTCAGGAACAATCTTTTCCTTCTGTGTTAGTACCTGGTCTAGCACAAGACATGTAGTTCATGATGAGAAGTGTGAGATACTAAGGTGAGAACTAATATTACAGGTTTTATGAAGTGAGCAATTACAAATCAGCATTGCTGTGCCTTCTTTAGGGAGGAAAGAGTCTCCCTTGTTCTTTGGCTTTTTTGTAGTCTATTATAGAACAACGTGTTTATTCAGGAATTAAAACTTGAGAAAATAAACTCTCCTATAAGTGAAATTTAAAATAAGCCATATTCTACTAGTTCAGATTCAACAACTTCTGTTAGAAAGTTCCTGTAAAGGAACACCTGTAAATTAGGTCTTCCTAGTCGATGACAAATGGTTGAACACTTTCTGGTGGTCTGTGGCCAACTATCTGCATACACTGGGTTATCTTTTCTTTTCTGTTTGATTGGGCCTGTTGTTGTGGGGTTATCAACTCATCATCAACTAGTGCAATAAAACATAACTGAAAAAATTGTGTGGCTAGCCTGATAAATTTCCATTTCATTTGTATTATTTTATGTTATCTATCAAAATATATAGACACATGTATGCATTATACGTATGTAAGAGTATGAGTGCATCCACATGGGTATGATACAGTGAGGGAATTTAAAATACTTTTTCAGACTTTCAAGATTCAAATATTCACTATGCTCTGGGAAATTCTGCTGACAATGGTAAAGCCTATCAAAAAGGGAAATCAATATTTTGTTTCCTTAATATTATATGCATACTCTTCACTATATAATCTTTTATTTTAGCACAGTTCAGTAGCTGGTGTTGGATAGTGTTTGTTTATCAAAATGAAAATGATGTGTAATTTTGCAATGTCTTCAGTTCTGCTACAGCCCTGCAAAAGAGTGCATGTTTTGAGTCACCCTTCTACTTTTCAAGAGTGTGTCACCAAAATAGGGTAGATTCCATTCTGAGAAAGCTTATACAAGGGAACCCAAACTCTGAATAATACTAATTTAACTTGAACAGATCCCATGAGATATGGAGAGATACAATATTTAAACTATAATTATTTTCTTCATGAAATTTCATAATTGTGATTAGACTTAATCATTCTCTTTGGAGCAGCCATAATAATTTCAGATTCTTCTTATGGAGCCATTTTATAGTATATCCAAAACACCTGTGGAAAAAGCTTTTCACAAAGTTGTGAGAAGCTTTGCATTTTTAGAGAATGAATTAGGCCCATTTTCTTTGCTGTTGACAAAGTACATTCCTTTTAATCTAGTCATTATAGGGAAAGTCAGCAAAAGCAGCAGAGGAAATATAGAGAGATTATAGGAAATTACTGTTTAAAATACATCTGCAAATGAGTAATACCAGGACTGTGTTGCAATACCCCATCAATTTTCCTAGTGTTGTATGCTACAGATATGCTTCACTGTGCATTTGTGTGTCTTTCTACAGTCTTAAAGTTGCTCCTCTATTACCAGACATCCTGGTATCGTATAAACAAAATTCAAGGCATTTGTTTTGAACATGACTTAATAGCATAAGACCGGCTTCATGCATTCATGCATATGTATGTTGTTTTATCTGTTATTGCTTAGGGCCCAAATTCATTGTTTACTTCGGGGAAAATATGTCTCTTGAAAACTCCTGAAAATTCAACCAGATTTAGTTCAGAATTAATAACATAATGAGAAGAAATAGTTGTTTATTTTTCAATATGTTAGCTAGGAATGCTGTTGTCCACTTTCACAGGGAGATGATGTTTCAATCTTTGTTTTTAGAGGCATTAGCTTACCAAGTGCAATAGAGGGACTAAGTAGATGTACTAATAATCTCACAAAATTGTCATTGAAAACACTCTGACCTATTTTAATAAGAAGTGACTTGTTCTGGTTTTTTTTGATAACAAATCAATTAGTACCAATTAGAAATTATTTGCCTCCAAAAACCCATTTAAAAATCAATTCTTTTTTTAAGCTTAAAGTCATTCATTCCTGCATTTTATTGAAGCAGATTCAAAAATAGATACATATTTTTCAGTAAGCTTTGTAAACAAATTCATCCCTAGCCCAACTTTTAGTGGCAAGTTTAAATGTAGACCATATTTTTAGGAGCTAAAATAAGAATTTGTTGATAAGGAAAAGGCGGACAGTCTTTCACTGTAGTGTRTCTGGACAAATGGTACTGTTATAAGAGTAGTAGATCTAGCTGAAGAAACTGTAGGAAACGGAATATAGAGTTCCAGGACAAAATGCCAAATAGCTGTGAAGACTGACTATTTTTAAATAAAAGCAATGTTCGCTCTGGAGTCCAAAGCTCCCTCTTTTAAAGCTAGAAATAAACATCTGTTAGTTTTTCCATTGTAAACCTTCATTTTTATAGGTTTATAATAGGGTCATAAAAAGTCATTCCTTGCTGAAAGCTGACATCATAAAAGGCTAGGAAAGTCCTTTGGGTAAGTAATAAATAGATTAAAGGATGATGGAAAGGTACGTTTGCAGTACAAGCACACCCAAACACACACAAAATCTCACCCCATTGTCCATTTGACTTGTACCCTTTAATCATAGTTCAAAGCTAAGCAGAATTTCTCCTTTCAAAAGTGTACTTGTGGATTCAAAAGATACTTTCCCAATTCCATTCCAAAGTAATGGGAGAAAACTCAGGGGGAGTAGACTTCTGTGAGGATCTGCTCAAAGAGATTTTCCCCACCTGGCTCTATCAGCAGAGGATGTCTGGAGGTCATAAGACCTGTCCCAGAAGTCCATGAATCCTCCATTGGTCCAATGTATCTGCAAAACTTGCAGTTTTATTTTCTTCCTCCCTTCCTAGTGCTAGCTCATTAAAAGCTGTGATCAAGTGAATTTTATGAAAATCTGGAGCTAATAGTTTTAGTATGCACCTTACTAATAAAACATAGTTTTTCAAAAGGAAATGAAGCACTGAAGTATGAAATCAGGCATGAAATACATGTTCACAACACTAAAAAACCTTGTAACCCTGATGAGATAATTGATTATGTTGAATTTTGTTGCATACAAAATGGCAGCATAGATCACAATCCCTGAAATGTCAACATCAAAAAGTTGTTTGTCCTTGTTTCTTTCTTATAGTTCTGGATGCAAAAGGGGAAAAAATGCTGTTTGCAAGCAGTTGTGAAATCTTTTGAGAAATCACTGGCTATTCAAACATTACATGGAGTGTTTTCTTTGGGTCTGATCCTACATTCATTGAAAATCAGTGGGAGAGATGTGCGGAAGTGCTGGTTTTAACCCTTCAGACATGTTTCTAACAAGCAACTACCAAATAACTCAATTAAGTTTAGCCATAAATAAACCAAGCAAGCTGTGACAAAAGTCCTTGAGGCAATATTCTGGAATTATTTTATTGATTCAGTTACCAAACTACTTAGATCAGAAATGGAAACAAATCACTTTGACCTAAGTAATGATAAAGTTGAATTTGAAGCATCACTAATGTGAGACAGAAGTGTAATATATGCAAAGAAATGAAGATAAGGCAATTTATCTGGCTCCTGTTTTGTGTTGACCTGAATACTGTTAGTCTTAAGGCCCAGGGCCTGGAAATGTGCATGTAGAGAAGGCAAGTGATTCTATTATAAATTCAGCTTCATTGTGATGTCCCTCTTCTTTTCTGAGATGAAATTACTCTTTATCTTCATTCACTGTTTTTAAGTATAAAATTTTAAACATTATTACTCTGAATTTATGAATGTTTATAACCTATTGTTTCTCAGCAACCTCCATGTAGGTTGGTCCATGACCATTTAAAGAATGTTATGATTATGGCATTTTAAAATCAGTTCTGTGAAACAAACTAATCTTTGATAGTTTCAGACCTCTTTTTATGATCCTGGTATTTCTGATGGCTGATCTACTTGTAACCATGTGATAAGGAGTGTTCTGTTAGATACAGTAAATTTTCAAATAAGGAGTCTCTGTAATAATTATTATGAGATCTTCCTCTGACATTGAATCATGCAAGGAAGGTAGGTACAAAGGAAACTGTTGTTTGGTACAAAGAGCAAAACTGTTTAATCTCATAGATGCTTTCTCAAGCAGTTCCACTCTAAAAGGACATGTTGAAGCCAACTTTTTGGTGATGATAAACAAGACTATCAGCTAGATCTTCAGATAGGACAGATTGGCATTATGCCCATTTGAAATACTAGTCCAAGAGGTATGAAATGATATCCTTGTTTGGATGAATGATGATACATTATGATTTGAAATTTGTAGCTCAGCACTGTTAAGTTGAGATTAACACCAAGTCCACATCCAGATGTGGCTTGCCTTGCTATAAGTACATCTGTGATTATGAATCTAGCAGAAGAAAGAAAATGAGAAAGAAAAGACATGAGATCGGAAGTGAGTGTGATAAAGGTGTTGTTTGTAAAGTAGAGCTAGATGATGTTTTTTCCCATAGTAATGCCAGTTCCCAGTTCAACATAGCATAACTATTTAA
Organism: Apteryx rowi; assembly: GCF_003343035.1. NCBI lineage: Eukaryota > Metazoa > Chordata > Aves > Apterygiformes > Apterygidae > Apteryx > Apteryx rowi. Next base: position 932,258 of record NW_020449519.1, on the reverse strand, counting down.
TAACAAATATAATTAAAACTGCCAGAAGAAAAACTGTTAGAAAAATGTGAAAGATAGTAAGGAAGTATGGAAATACCCCAGTAGTTAGTAGAATACAATTTATTGAAGCAGCATTCTTTCCATGTTGTAATTCACAACCTTAAATTTTAATTGAAATAATTTTTACTAAAGGCATCAACACTTTAAACTTTAAACACTCACACTTTAAAAAGTGGTRGAAGAAGAAGGAAGGAGGAACAATTATTTTATATCTGTCTTAGTGTGTGTCTGTCAAAGAGGAGAAGTAGATTCAGGCCATCTGCTCTAGTGCAGGTGTCTCACTGCCTATGAAGTACATGGCTGAATCACCCTGCACAGAGATTCAGGGGAGGTGGTCTGAATCCTCCTCAAATCAGCATTTCTAAGAAGAATAATGAAGTGTTTGCTGTCTTTCCCTTTTAGTGCTAAATTTCTGAGGAGTTTACTTTTAGTTAGACAATAGAAGTGCATTTTATATCTTTCTTGCACAGTAGGAACAGAAATAAAAGATTTATTAAGCAAGATTCAACATGTCCATTTGATGTTTTACTATTATGGTGTGAATCTCTTCAGAAGACATACAGATTAGCTTATCCCCACTTAGAGAAGAAACTGGTTAATGCAATGCCAGATCAGGCTTATTATATCAGTCATATGAATCTTATAAAAAGCCAAAGACAGGGAATAGTATTTGCATTTAATGAAACAGTGATTTTTGTAATGTAGCTAACGAAAGGAAAGAAAGATCTTATGCCAATAAAAATCACATCAGGTGATGGCTTTGACAGAGCATCTCAGTATCCTTGTCACCCAGAGCTGTCGTAAACAAACTACTGATGAGACAATGATAATAATTAACACAGTGTTAATGGGACATAGACGCTCACAGCTATTTTTCAGCTACAGCGAGCTGAATGAATGCCAGGCAGTGCATGTGGCATAACATCATAATATGCTTCTCTTTTTATTTGCTGTGGTAGCTGTTGGATCTCTTCTTATTCTCAACTGCAAGTCCTTGCTATAATCTGCTGGTATTCCTTTTTGCCATCAAAGAAACTGTACATCAAATCATAATATTTAGTAATATCTAATGGAACAGAATCTCATGTATTATACTTTCAAAAGCTAGTTGTTTCTTGAAGCTGGTTAGCCAAGTCAAAATTCTCTCCTTCATTCTGCAGGTATAATAAGAGATCCCTGTTATTGAAGATTAGACCTATCTACAAAATAATCTTTGTACTGAAAAAATTGGTTTAGAAAGAAACAAAAATAACTTTGAGACATTAGATATAACATTAGATATATCTCAGAACGTTTCCTTGCTTGCTTGCTTCCTTCCTTCTTTCCATGATTTGGATGAGTGGAGCTTCAAAAATGGGTGTTAGTGGCCATAGATAATTTTTGGCTAAAATGAGGGGATATTTGGCTGACAGCCCAGACCTGTTCCCTCTTTGGGTCTTTTGGCATCAACATTAAAGAACTATAGGTTGTTTTTCTTGGGCTGCATAGGCAAATAATGAAACACATTCCGTATGTGGGTATTCCTAGGCATGAGGCAGAGAAAACTAATACTGGCTTTCATCTTGACTTACTATGTCACCATATATTCTCTGATAGTAAAAAGAAATACCACCTCTTTGCCAACCTCTACCTTTTCTTTATCAAAACACTACCTGCCTGGCATTTCTTACCTTCTAGTCATAGTTTAAATCTGTCCAGATGCCACATCTTAACTTCATTTTTAATTCTCTCATGCTTCCTTCACCTTGACTTTCTATATTTCTTTTCTAAACAACATGCTCAGTCAGACGTATAGATTTCAGCCTATTCCATTTAAAAATAAACTGAGGAATAAAAGCGAAATAAATGTAAATTGGATGACTGTGTTACTGTCTCAGGTGATCACATAATCATCAAATTGTTCTTGTCCTTAGTGTTCTTCCCTTTTTGGTATGAAACTTGGCCCGTTCCTTGTAAAAGCTACCTATGCAAATAGGAAGTCTTACCCAAGGGCTTGGCAAGGCTGACCCTGAGTTACAAGTGACACATGGAACACAGTTTATTCTGTTCCAGTATTGGCAAATAGTGTTGTTGTTTTCGTTATCACAACCGTTGGTGTGTTGGAATTTTACTGAGGTCTTAATTCTGAATTCTTGTCATTATGAGAAAAGACTTGGTTTCAATTAAAAATATGTTTCTTGTCTTCATTGTTGTAGCAAAAGTCTTAAAGGTATGATTTGAACATTCCCTTGGGCAAAGTAGCAAATGACAAATATGAAATATCCARATGTATTTTTTTTTCCAAATGACATGCTTTTTGAGGCCTGACTCATGATTTTTTAACATTAGAGTTGGCAGTACTGCTGTTCCAAATCRGAAAACACCATTATATAAGGAATAATAACATTGGCATTCTCTCAGAAATCTTCTATCCTTCCAGAGAATAGAAACCTCTTATCTGATCAATAATGTGGAAAAAAGATTTTTCATTAAATGTAAGGGTTTTCTGATTCAGGGACCAACTTTTTGTTTTGTGTTTCTGACACAGTTGTGTCCTGTTCCATGGCTGAAGTTTCTAGCTGCTATGGGAATAATAAGAATGACAACAAAAATATTCCTGTTAAMATTTTTAAAAGTTTTGGCTACTATGATGTTCTTATGACGGTATGACTATGACTTGCACCTAGATTTTGGAAAATACATTCTTAGAATTATGCTCATAAATCTGAATGCAAGTATTTAAATAAGCCTACCTGAAGGCTTAGAGTACCTAGACTGCCTGATATCTGTAAGTCAGCTGTCTTTAAAATCAGAGCGTTTGTTTGGAAGATGTATACTCCTGTAGTCAGGAAAATGTTTCCAGTATATAGGATGCAGAGCAGAGTTATGCAACTCTCGATTTTAGATAGGGCTGCAAACTTTTAATATCATTTTAGGATATAGCAATAGACCCATAGATGTATCAGACAGCTGTAGTATACACAGCTTTACCATCCACAATCCCAAGGAAATGGTGTGCACCAACAGTGACATCTTGTCAGCTTAGACTATACTATTTAATAAATGTTCTACTTTGTAGAGCACAGATCCTGACATGGGCTAGATTACACTGTGTCCTGTACACACGTTACTACCGTCCTACACTCCTGTAAATTGTCTGAAAAAAGTCTTAGTCAAACCTTGACTTTGGTGAAGCCCTTCTGAGAAGGCATCTAGGCGATTTGTCTGTCTGAGTCCAGGAACATGATACAAGCACAGCTTTCCCTTGAGCTCTCCCACAGATGAACACATACAAGAGTTTGGAAGCAAGGCAGATCTGTGTTTGAATATGGGCTTGGGCTCAAACTTGAGAGATACTATTAATGTTACCACAGGCTATTTTTCAGCTAGAAGTTACTTAGATCTTATGAACATATGACACTCTGATTGATGTAAGTTACAACAATTCATTTTAAACATGCTATCTTCTGTAATTTTATATAATTAATTTAAATTGATTATTATACACTTAAAAACGAAGACATCTGAGAATGATAGGTAACATCAGGGCTCTTGTTCACAAAGATTTAAAGTGAGATGGTTTGACGTCTTTCTGGTTTTAAGTTAGCTAAAAGTATCCTCTGTGCAGAGGTTTAACAACAGAAAGAATGATATATGAATTTCAATCTAATGTTATTTCTGGTAGAATGCCAAAAGAGGCTGCATGTTTGCCAGAAAATAACTTTTTAAATTGTTTAGATAAATAATGCAAAACCACTGTGTAGTTTTAGGCTTCTTGCTAATAATAGAATCATTTTCAGAGGTGTCCTTGGTTCCTCTTGTGCCCCGGCTATAGCAAGGGATTTTTGTTTCTGTTTTTCTTCTAAAAGAGCAAAGAGTATTTTTGTTTGTTTGTTTGGCTGGGGTCTTTTTGTTTTGAACAATATCAAGACCTCCAGAGAGATTTAKAAAGTCATCCCTAAGGAAAGAAAAAAACACCCCCAAACTCTGTTAGAATATGATTGCTGTTGAAGCTTGAGAAGAATTCATGCAACTGTTGTAGGTGAACAAAAAATACAAATATCCTTACCGTAATAATATTTGGAGATATTTATGCACAAGGGTCCACAACTCTGTACATGGCTTGACTCCAATGTGGAAAAGTCTTCTGTAATTGAGTTTTGTGACTAAGTAAACTTTGAAGTAAGTTTTGGAAAGGAGATGTTAAAAGCTAGTTATGATTCATATTCAGACCAAAGTCTTTTGAGGCTTTTAATGATGCAGTTACCAATTTCAGTTGTCATTAAAATTGTTGACTATACTTCTGCAGCTGCACCTTTCTTTCTGGGGTCCTGCAGTTTAAAATAAGTAGCAATCTGTTATAAAGATTCATTTGTATTTTCTGATAATAATCTCAAAAAGTTTATTTTGGGGTTACAAAAACATTAGAAAGCTGGAAACAGCCTACAGACATATTTTGGGGGGAGTTTTGTAGGAATGATTTGATACTCTTATGATTATTAAAGAATGAAAAATAACATTTTGAATCTATGTAAAAATATAATTTTCCATTAGATTCAAAAATGAGAGCTGATGACTAACATTGCACAGGTCATGCAAGTCTGTATCAAATAGTGCTGCTTGGACTTGTCAATATTTTACACCAGCTAGTCACTATTTTTGCACAGGTGTGAATGAGAGAGCAGGCTCAGAGAGAGCAAGCTGGTGGAGGATAAGCCATGCAGGCACTCACTGACTTGGAAGATGGGAGTTTTTATACATTACTCACACTGGCACTACAACATTATCAAATTGCCTCTTGCAAACAAACATACCTGACGTATTTGAATGCACAAGTAAGCATTAATGCTGATAGAAACCACTAGATCTRTTTCTCTCTTTGCTGACATGTGGGCTTGAAACAATATGACACTACTCTCTAACAGCTCGCTGGGCTTGACAAGGACTCTAATAGAAGACGAGCAGTTCTGCATCGTAAGGCTTTTGATGGAAAACATAAAAGTACTGCTCTGTCTGACCGCTCTCTAAAAATGCTAGAAAGATGACAGATTGTCAAAATTGTGTCATGCTGTTCACGCAAAAACAAAGCAAACATGATGAAAGATTTTAGTGATAGCCATAGGTTTAGTTTTGCCAGCGCCTTGCAACCCTACATTAATGATACTTTATTCAAACAATTGCTTGTGTACAAAAACAGATGACTATTTTGGTAAGCCAAAATTTGATCAGTTCTTTTAGAAATGTCTTTTGCTATCTGTAAACCATGTGGGATAGATAACTGTTCTTGTCTGCATTAAAGAGACTGGCTAAAAAAATCCAGATTGAATTAAGGCACATGCACTGAAAGCCCAAGCTGTGGGTTGTAGGCTTTTGGAGCCCTTTGATTCCAGCAGTGACAGAAACATTCTTTAAATCTTGTGGTTATGAAAAAGTTGGAAAATGTGACCTGGAATAACCAATATTATTTCTGTCTTTGTCTATTGGCAGGCAGCTTGAAACAATTATTCTAAGAAGTGTGAATTATCCCATTCTCACTGTTTAAAATAAAAACAATGCAAAAATAAAACTGAAAATATTGTGATAGATGCACTTGATTTTTGCAGTTTCTTCATTTTTCTCTCTAAGATTATTTCCTACTGTAGATCATTTTTGGCCTTCCATACCTCTCTCCAGGCTTATTTTGTATAATTTTATGTCTGTTATATGAAGTATTTACTTAACATTAAGTATTTTAATCTAAAATGTGTGATATGTTGTTTATAATCTTTAACTTAGGGATTTAATAATATTCTTTTCCTCATAGGAAATTGGGCATTTGAATATTTTCAAGTCCTACAAGACATTTCTAGTAAAATCCAAGGCTTGCCTTAGTTATGAAAGAAACTGACAGATTTTATTGACATGCTAATATTCCCAAATGGGAAAATTTGTAATGAATACAGCCTTTTAGATGAGTGTTGTGTGCCCTTGTGTTGTAGGTTATGTAACTTAGACATTCAGGAATTATAGTACAAGCAAGTCAGAAGTCTGGCTCTGATATAAAAAAAAATAGAGGTTTGTATGCTGTACAGTGGAAAAGAAACTGTAGGCCATTACATTTTCCTTCCTGTGTACCTTCTCCAAAGGTTGTTTGTTTTGTAATGCTCTTTTGTATTGATGCTTGATTATATCTTACCTGCATCTTTTATTCCAGTTGACCAAAGTTGGATGATATTGAGAACTGCAAATATTTTGCCATCATAGTCATCATCATAAATCATAGGCTATGAAATTTGCCTTGTGTTTAGAGGAATTAGCTTTTTTATTGACTGTCTTCCATAATTAATAGCACTTTACTTTGTAAATCAAATTAGCCYACTTTTTCTATAAAGATTTAGTGTGAGATCATTTTTTAAAACACAGAATGACCTTGACAAAATGTGGGATCAATAACATGTTGATTAGCAGTTTGTTTTCTGTAATATTGGATATTTCCCTTGTTGTTAGTTTTTCCTGTTGCAAGTCTTGTAGAGGTTGAAGGTCACTGATACCTCCTGGTAATGCTGTTTTCCATAAACAGTTGATTCTACTCATGTCTAACACTGATGGATTCACTTAGACATGTATATAGATTTTACTAATGTGTCTTTTATTCTACACTTTTTTAAACTCAAGATTTTTGAGGGAGTCTTTTGTCAGAAATAAATAAATTTTTGGTTTTAATAGGACAGAACATAAGTTTCAATTGTTCCTTCAGATTTACATCAGTGTTGCCATGAACTGTGCCAATAACTAGGAAAAAAAAGTGTGCTGTGGTGGTAAAAGCAACAGAATTAGTGATGTAGATTCAGTACAAAAGCCTGCTTAAGAACAGACTTTCCAGGTTTTACTAATTCTTCTCTGTCTTTAATTCCTCTGTAAACAAGAGCAATACAATTGCTGTACCTAAGGGAAGTCTAGGTACATTCCAAATTTTAAGAGCCTCAGATACAATGGTAATGGGTGGTAATAGGCTACTGTAGTATACATAAATACCCAAGGTAGACATAGATACCTCTTCTAGTTATTCAAACACTAGCAATACTATCAGGTACGAAATGGCAATACTAAGACATTTGTCTCAATTAGGTTTTAAGCATCAATATTTTTCATTGAATGAAAAGCCCTAATAAGCTGATCTAGAATATTCCTGACATTTTCAGTCAGAGCTAACTAGCTCAACACAGAAAAGTCTGTGAAATCTTATGCTTTGAATTTGAATCCTAAATTCCCCAAATTTTGCCAATTCTCCCACATCCTTTTCCCATTTTGCCAGCCTAGATCCATGCCTGGAGTGGGAACTCCAAGATATCAGAGGTATTCACATGACCAGTGACACACCAACACAGCAGTGCCTTTCCCAGCACCTACAGAAACACTGTCAGTGCTCACACAAGGGTGAATACAGAAGGTCCAATCTTGTTCCTCCTCTCCGGTTGATCAGGATTGATGTTTGCTAGTGGAATATACACATTCTCTTGATTCATAATCATGCTCATATTCACAGATCTCTCAAATATTGTCATGGACTTTAGGTCTCTCCCATATCCATGCCCAGACCCTAGGGTCAGCTATGAGGCAAACCAGGTTGGTCAGGGCTTCATCCAGTCTGGACTTGAAGACCTCCAGGGATGGAGACTGCACAGTCTCTCTAGGCAAACTATTCTGTTGCCTTCATGTGCTCATGGTGAAAAAGCTTTTTCTTATACCCTAACAGATTGCCTCTTGTTTCCGTTTATGCCCTTTGTCTCTTATCCAGCCACTGCTGTGAAGAGCCTGGCTCTATCTTCTTAATGTTCTTCCCATAGGCACTGGCAGGCTGCTGTTAGGCCCCTGGAGCCATCTCCTTTCCAGGCTGAACAAGTCCTGTTCCCTCAGCCTCTCTTCACAAGGCAAGTGCTCCAGTCCCCAACCATCTAAGTGGTCTCTGCTGGACTTGCTGAACATGTCCTCCTTCGATGGGAGGACTGTGCGTGTTCTGTTCTTCACTAATCAGCTTACTTGGTTCCTCTGCCTATGATTGCTCCTCTGATCCTCACCAGGTCTTTGTGTTTGTTTAATTTGATAAGTCTTTGGTCAGATAACCTAAACAGAACGCCTTGTGCTAGAAGTCCATGGTCAATGGAACTTGATAGATAGTGTCCCAGAGGGGATATGAGGCCAGGGCACTGCATTATACTCAGCAGAGTCCCTAATGCTGATGGAAGCCATGATAAAAATCATTCTCCATCTGCGCAAACTTTTATAGTCACTTGAAAACAAAAGCCTACCACATGACATGAACAAACACCTTTTTCTCCATTAGATAACATGGGCTAGTGGATTTCATTCAAAAGAGTAATGTTAGAAAATTAAGAACTCTCTCAGTAATCCAGAAACAGTGTCATTCGCTTTAATTCAACAGCTATCTGCCTGCCCCCAACTGCTGAGTATCTCAAGGGAGTTGTAATGTAGGTGCTTTTGCCCCATTTGTCTCCTGTGGTCGGATCACCTCACCTGACTCCATTTCCCACAGTGCCATAAGACTGTGGGGATGCGTTGGGTCAGGTTTTCTGTAGGGGCGACCATCTGCCAGCACCGAGCGCTCTTGCGCTCTGAACGTGTGGCTTCTCTTGGAAGCTGCAGTCCAGACACCCGCACGTTCCCTCAGCACAGCAAAGAGAAACAGGAGTGCCTTGGAGCTGGGCCAAGTCCTTCACCCTAGAGAAAATCTATTTACTTCAGCTTTAAAACTATTTCCATCAGGAGGGTTTGTTGCCACTGCTTCTAATAATTGTTAGCACTTTTCATATTTCTGTTTTGTTGACATCGTGGTGCCTTATGTACATGGGCGAAAGCACTCATTTTATCTGTAACACAAAACTTCTGCTAATGTATTGATCAGCTGAGAATGGTGATCAGCTCTTAAAATTCAGTCATTTATTTAAACTATAGGTAACTTTGGGTATCTATTTACATCTCATCAGCAAAGCTGTGAAAAAAMCCCCTAAGGTTTCCTGAGTACCAGCATTTGGGTAAAACATTCTGCTTTAAACCCAGGAGACAGCAGGAGCAGATGAGTGAAGAAACAAGAAACCATTTATAGAGTTCATTTTCTTAACATAATCACATTTAAAAATAACCAAATTGATTTTTGTGAATTTGCTCTCTGGCTAAAACCAAAGAAAAAAAAGATTTTACAAACATATGCATTATACAAAGTAAAGAACATATTGCTAAAATGAGACTTTCAGGAGAGCATTAGGTCTGTGCTTAAAAGATAAAGACTAAGATCCTGACCTCATTGAAAATGGGGTGAATTTTACTTTTGAATTAGCAGGGCCAGATCTCATTCTAGATGCAAGATATTAGGGTATAAGTTACCTTAGCAGCTACTAGGGTATGGGAGTATTACAAGTACCTAAAATAATTATCAAATTAGGCAGCTTGTGAAGGGTATTTAGTTCATACACATAACTGTAGTTAAATAGGAGTGAAATGAGGAATCAAATCTGAACACAGAAGACAAATATTTCAAAGAAGTATCTAAAGGTTTTAGTTTCTTTAAGAGCATTCAAGTTTTAACATTTTTTTAATGTAACAGGAGATTAGAAATATATTGATTGGAGGGAGTCTATAATATGCTACACTAAAGCCAAAATGCATTTTATGCATATTCTGTTTCTAATTCTTTCTTATAAGCATGTTAAGGAAACTAAAAGTCATAGGCAGGCAGCCACTGAAAGCCACTTATCTATAGTTGTAATTGCCATTATATATTTTTATGTCCAAAATATTTGTACAGAATTAAGTCATTAATTCTCACAGTGTTACTTAGTACCTTTGTCAGAGATCTGTAAGAAAATATTGCTGGCAAAGTTTTCAACTTATAAAGATTGGAAGAGTGCTAAGCAATGAAGAAAGGTGAATAACACAGCTGTCTGGGTTATGTGGTAAACTGGGCTGAGTTGTTCCATATGTATTTTAAAATTACTAAATGTATGGTCACACATCTGGAAAGCACAAACGTAGATCAAATTTGGAGAATAAAGGACTGTATTTTAGAAAACTGTGACCCTGGAAAGGACTGGTCATGGCTGGTAACCAGCTGAATGGGAGCTTTTGAGGGTGATGCTATGGCTTAGTAGATATGGTCTTTGGCTTTATGAGCAGGGACATCATGCTTATAAGTAGAAGGGTGATTCTTCAGACTTTATATGGTTTTAATGAGACCATCGCTATTGGTGAATCCAATTTTAGTGTCCAGTCTTTAAAAAGAAAATTGAAAACTGAAAAGGATTCTGAAAAGCTGCAAGAATTATTAAAAGCTGGAGAAAGCCACCATACACTTGAATCTTAATCATCTATCCTAAAAAAGACAAGGTTAAAATGTGAGATGATCATGGCAAGTATCTTCATGAGATGTTATTTGATTGCAAAGGGTTGTTTGGTTTAGTAGACAAAGGTATTGCAAGACACAGAAGCTGCAGCTAGTTAGATTTGCTGTAGAAAAGAAGAATAGAAATGTTTGCCCATAAGAATAATGAACTCATGAAAGAATTGTCTCGCAATTCATTGCTGCAAGAGAACCTCAAGAAAGAACATAACAAGGGGAACCGAATCCTACAATAAGAATCCCCAAAGCAAAGAGATGCTCATCCTAGAACATCARTCCCATCACTGGTTTCTTACAATGCTATGAATCCCTAAATCCTGTGGAACAGTAGAGGGGAGGGATTTTGTTTGTTTTTTTCCATCTTGCATACCAAGAGAGAAAGGATGAGAACCACTTTTGCAGCGTATTTTAGAAGGATAGTAAAATGTGATACTTTTTCAGGCACTCCTTTCTGTGGTTTTGTTTTCTTTGAAACACACCCTTTGACCAATCCTCATTGTCTGGCCAAGAAGATTAGTGCCATCAAGAAGACTTTAAGGCTCCTATTTTTAAGCTGTATAAGCACTATTCCACACAGTGGTATTAGACATTTTTGAAGTGACATGCACGTAGGAACCTAAGTTCTATTGATTTTCATTACAGTACTATGCAGAGTGGTCTAAAAAACTTCACCAAACTGAATAAATTGTTTTAGGAATAGAGCAAAGCTGTTAAACAGAACATCAAGGGTAACAAGTGTATTGAACCGTGGGTACTCTCTAGCTGTCACCTAGTGGTGATCCCGATACCAAGAGCTCAGCAGAGACTGGTGCTGCCTTGTTTTAGAATTGCCACTGTCATAGCATTCTATTTGTCTTTCTATACAGCATTGCTGTTTAAATTTCACCTCTGAATTTAGATGATCCATTTAAAGGATCAATTCCTTAATCTTTATTTAGGATTCTGTCAGCTCTCCTTTTGATCTGAGGACTATTTGTCACTCACCTAAATGCGGCTGAAATCCAGATAGCCAATTCTGAAAGAAGAAAGTATGGTTACTTATAGTAACTATTGCTCTTCAAAACRCTAGCCTGAATAGGGCCATACCCCCAGTCCTTTTCCTGTCTCATTCTTCCTACTAATTCTGGAATTAGAGAAAAGAACCTGTGCCAGTTGTGGCTGTGACTCTTAAATATATTTGTATAACCCGTCTGAGGACTGAATATGAGGCCATAGATAAAATGCATTCACATTCCCCAGCAGACACTGGTCTTCCTGTGAATAAATTAAAGTGTGGATCTATTCACAGCAACGAGTAAGTGTTTTTTAAAATCCTCAGAGTAACTAGAGTTTAGTTACTAGGTAATGTTTCTGAAATGTTCAGGAAATATTAAAGCTGTAAAAGTAATGTTTTATTTGTCATTTTGTGATGGACTGCATACCTTTATCAGAGAAAATGTGGGTACACAATAAGACGGAGTGCTCAGATCAGAGACTGTAACTATCTCTGGCTGAGAGCACAGTACAGATTCTATGATCTGAGACTAAAGCCCTTTAAAACTTCAGTGTATAAACATAAGAGAGCTTTCTTGTTCACTCCTAGGTAGGGAGAGGGAAAATCATTTTGGTCCAGCAAACATCTGGTAGCTCAGGAATGACAAAAAAGTACTGATTGGTTCTGACAGCTGCCTGCTTCGCAGCGGTATTTAACCAGAAATATTTGAAACAGATTGATATGAATAATGAAAGATTGTATGATGTATGACAGAAATAAAGCTCACCACAATTTAACTCATTAATGAAGAAATAAGGTTTCATATCTAGAAAAAATCCTTATTTACTCTTTTTCCTCATTTGTGATATTTTATTTTTAATAACTTGAAAACAAATATGATTTTTATAATAATTTCTCCATCATGTGTTGCAACTATTTCATTGTGAAATAGGTTGAATGGGATGTTATTGTCCTTTAACAAGCGCTGCTGATGGATGTGGTCCATTTAAATGTACAACAGAGAGCTGAACTAGATAACGAACTTATTATTACTCTCTGAGGATTTCAGGTTAGTCCCAAAGGAGTGCAGTAAGCTAGAGAAAATCCATATCTACTGGCTAAACAATAGCCAGAAGGCTGACTGGAGATATTGATTTACTTTCTAGGCCATTTAGACCTTAATGGTGGAGAAAAGCTGAAGTGCTGTTTACTTTTCAGCCAGAATCGACCAAACAACCAGTCCATTTTTTACAGACTTTTGATTGATTTTGCTTAGAGGAATTAGAGGTGATTTATTTTTAAGCTGAAAGCAACTCGTAAATATCTCCCACTACACAGGTTCCCTGAGAGTAAATGTTAAGTGGAAATACTTATTGAGAAATACTTTGTTGCAAATCAATGAGAGCAGGTAACACTCCTCAGTAGGAACAGTCAGGTGTTGGGCACCTTTCTAAAGAGTGGTCAAGACTCTAGTTGTACTTCACGAGACACAGTGCTTTTAAATGTCTCCAGTTTTGCGAACCAGTATAAATCTGATTGCTGAGCTGAATTTGTGCCAGCTGCACCCTGCTGACTTAGAAAAGGGCCCTGGCTAGGGGAGCATAAGTGGTGTTCAAGGTCAGTAGTGAGCAGCTTTAATATTTGATGGATGAAGACAGTAATTTGTCACGTGACAATTGTCCGTGATGCTTCATACGGCAAATTTCTAGCTCTAAGGAAGAACTCAGAGAAGAAACAGGCTGAGATTTTTGAAAGAAACATTTGCAAAATTAGACAATCTTTAAGAAATGCTGCTGAGCACAATTCCACACTTACAGACACAGTTAAGGGAAAAATGGTATGTTAATTATTTACAGGGAGAGAAATCTAAAGATAACCTGTCTGACAAGTGACTTTGGTTTACATAAAAAACTGTCAAGTGTATAAGGCTTTTGAATAGAAAGGATGGTTTACCAAAATCAAAGGGAAAAAATCTTCTGCATGTTCTTGTAGAGCTTATGCAAGTAGAACAAGTGTGTTAATAATATTCCTACATAGACATAAAGCCACGATTTTATATTAATGACAAACACACAGGCTATATTTCCTACTTATGAAAACTGCAGGAATAGTTTGTGGAAGTCCACTTGCAAAGATTAAACTTTTTTTCAGAAAGCATTGCATAGTTCTGCCGTAATATAATATAATATAATATAATAGCCTCTGTTGCCTAGTGAGGACAATGCTATTTTCACTAAACAGGTTTTGCTTTTTTCCCTCCCCTCCACCCCCTTCCCTGAAATGTTCTTAGTTAATGTGCTCCCTATTTCTTAACACAGAAACATGTATGTTACCCAAAAACTATAATTACAGCCAGCTCTAGCACTCACATAAGAAAGTGTAAATACGGATCTTTTCAATCTAACAGTTACAGTTCAAATTCTGTATGTACATTATGCCACCTCTCCTGCCATCTGATTCATTAATCCTAGGCCAAGCTGTGTGAGTCAATCTCTAGCATAAATTAGCAAATGAGCTCCTCAGTGCTGTACTACATAGCTGAGGACTCATGGGAAAAAGAAATGTTCCAGCATCTTCCCTTTCTCTGGCCAAACCCCTAAAAAACAAGAAAATTTCATTGCTGTAAGAATCATGAGGACTTTTTTACACAATAAAACAATAATAGTCATTTTTACTGCCCCTTTGTACTGGTAGACTGATGCAAAGGAACTACAGAAAAGCTAAGAATCTCAGCACATGCTTCCCTCTTGGTTCTTCACTCACTGTTATAAAGAAAAATGATGCATCACTATATTCCCAGTTGATAGGATCCATTGAAAAGTTAGATGCACACTATTCTTTTAAAACATCTCCTTTGTAGTCAGCATTCTAAGCTTTTACTTAAGAATTTAGTATATGATGCTGTGAAGTCCCAAGTAGAAAATTTTACAGGCCATTTCAAACATGGTTTCTCAGAGTGGTTTTGTTGTTCATTGTTTTTTAGATTTTGAAAAATTCATTTGCCCTTTCTCTGATGTAATGTTGTGGAAACATATTTTATGTTTTTTATTACTTTTCTTCAGTCCTAAAAAGTTTATGGGAGAAGACATTTTGAAGACCTGTTTTAGAGACTAGGTTTATGTACTTTAATTTACTCTCAACATTTGATTTTTTGAAAGAAAGCCAAGCCTGCAAGTTAAGTTCTATGAGCTCTATACAGCTAGAAGACTTAGCTGTATTTCTCATGTAACTACAGTGAGCCTAATGAAGCCACATTTTATGTGCTGATAATTTATATTTCCTTACTTATCTGTTCACAGTTCACAAACAGCTATGCACATATGTTAACAAAAGTTGATGCTTTCTATATGTTGAATAGCCTTTGCCTATATAATAGTTGTACCAATTTAATATAAGGTTTGTCTGTTTGTTTTGCTTGTTGTTGTTGCTTTTTTAATTCAAACTGTATAATGATTAAACTGGAACAAAAGATAAGGGTAGATGTATTTTAATTTTGATTTAAGAGTGGCTTATTTTGGCTTAGCTTAGATCAGTTAGCAAATGATTAACTAATGTAAATTTATTAACTTTTATATTAAATTGGAGTTCCAATTCTGCAAACATAGAAATAAGTGCTTCATTTTATGTTTGTTTATGAGTAGCTCCCTTGATTTGTGTTTCTTGGCTCAATAGCATACACCTAGCAATCTGTACTTGCTTATTTAAGTTTAAGAAACCAGTTAAACTGGTGCAATCTTCAAGTTAACCAGTCTTTGGAATTCTACAAATTTTAACAAATCAGATCAAGAACTCCAGATGACTGAATCCTTGTTGACTATGTATGATTTCCTTATCAAGTTTCACTCCTAAAGTATTACTGACTTTAAAGCAAAGAATGACTGCTTCCATTTGTCCTGTGAGCTGAAAAGCAACTCACAGTGAGTGAGAATAAGGTTCAAAGAAATCCAGATTTGTTCTTTTCTTTTTTTTTTTTTCCTTCTTACAAGTAAAGTGCATTAGGAAAGAAAACAACAGCTGGTAGCATGGAGCTGTGATAGATTTTAAAAAGCAGGGGTGAAGTAATGATTAGAAATGCAATATGGAGCTGCAGTGTAAGAAGTTAAACTGAAGGCACTGAACAAGACAAATATAATTTAGGTAGACACACAGGTCTAATTACTAGGCTTACTTGATAGCTTAGAATTATCACCCATAAAGGTTGATTCCTCACCAATTCTCTGGCTGCAGAAAAGAATCCTACTATACATTGGTGCTAAATTTAACAATCCTGTAGCATATGATTATCCAAAAATTAGAAAGGCAGAAAATTTCTTGAAGTGATCTTTGTGTATATCCCTGTGAAAAGGGATCTATATCTATAGATTTCCCTTTAGTGAAATGTATATAATCACAAGCACGTTCTGTAGAAGGAACATACCATCTTACAGATTTATATTAAGTATGCTTTTGAAAAGATATCTATTTCTTCTTGATTACATGTATTTTAAATTGCAGGGAAGCACAGGGATTCAAAAATAAGTGTTTTCACCCCAACATTCTAACAAATGGAACAAATGATATGCAATGTGCATAGCACAGAAGTATTTGAGTAGATATTTGCTGATTGTACAAGATTTTTGAAATAGAATCTCGGTAACATGTACAGAGGAGCAAAAAGACTGCAGTACTCTCAGCTTTACTCTCGCCCTGGCAGCTGCCTCCTCCTTTTAGGTGTCATTCAGTGAAGAAAGTTTTCTAGATTTGTATTTTGAAAAGCAATGTAGTAAGTGGTTATAGTAGTAGAATCTACTATTTATACAGCAACCATGTGCACTTATGATGCTAAGTCCTGATTTCTACTAAGTAAAGACCTTCTGCCATACTAAAGATGCATTCTGAAGTCTTTGCATATGAGAAACATTTACAAAACAGCTTTTTTTTTAGCCACAGCTGACTACTGTGTTCAGTTTGTTTAGGAAAAGAATGTTGTGTAAAATTACAGACTCACAAATATAGCATTAATGGTAGTATTTTCAGGTTTCTGAAAAATCAGTAGCATTTTAAAAAAACAAAACTTCCCCCATCCTACCATACAAAATAGAAAGGGATTTAATAACTATGAAATTTATTTCACAAAGAGAATGAATCTTGGCCCATGTATGTCACCTGATTCATCTGCCTGTTCTTCCCTTAATGGTCTGCACCTGAGAGCTAGCAGTAGCACTGTAACAGTTGCATAGGAAATAATGAAGCACAATGCCCATAGATTTCCTGGATAGAAAGACAGGGTAAATATTTATCTGAAAATTCCCAGAAGAGGAGCCTAGAGAATAGGGAAAGGTTATGTTAGCTTTTATATTTAAGGTACTACAGTGGAACCCAGGTGGTCTGGGTTCAGTTTCTTGTTCTGTTCCTGTTCTTCTGTGGTAAATTACTTAAAGCCTTAGGTATAAGGATACTTAGATGCCTAGTCCCAGTGAAATTATTGAGAATTAGACACCTAATTTAAGAACCTCACACTTAGAAGTATTTCTCTTTCAGCAAGTAAAATGAAGAAGAACAGAACTTCCTTTTTCTTTTTTTCTTTTTTTTTTCTTTTCTTCTATGTAGGTGTAAATTCTTTGAAACAAGACAGGTGAGATTCAGTTTGAGATTAGACACCTAAATTTAGGCATCTGAAGGTGTTTGTGTGCACATGAACTAGATGTCAGTGCTCTCATTATAGTCACTTGAGAGCCAGGTATTTCTGTCAGTGAAACCTGGAGACCAGTTCTGCTGTGGTCACCTTAAATTCTGTTGAGTATATGTCTTTTGACGTGGGAATAAAAATGAGAATAGGAGTAAAAATATCTCGTTCACAGGCAGACAGATGCACTTAAATGTCTAAATATGGTGTCAAGCTAAAACCTAGAAAAGCCATCTCATTCTTAGATGTGATCTCCTCACTTCTTGATTCTCCATGGGGTGGAATCAGAAGGCAATGGAGCTTAAGGAGGATGAAGCTTCTTAAACTGTTCTATCAGTAAAAGAGGAAGGTTTAGAGTCTGGTGAATCCAGACAGGCAGAGGTGTTTAGATCTGCCTGTGTCCTGTCAGGCTTAAATATTTCTGAAGGGGTCCTAAGTTGAAGAGATTTTATCCAAGGAGATCTTCTCCTGCACAGCCTCTGAGGTTTCTCCCCTGCAAGAACTGCTTATTGTTTCCTTTGCAGCATCTGATTGCTTTCTTCTTATTTTTTTTCTTAATCTCCTCATTGTGTCCTACCTGGGAATGATAAAAAGCTTTTCAAAGCTTTTCAAAGAGTTGTTTCAAATATTTTGAGGGAACGGAGAGGTTTTTTGGCCAGAAATGAATGTCAGTATTGAAATACTTCAGTTTTGCAATGGGAGTTAAAATTATTGTGTAGAGAAAAGGATAAATTAATTACATATACACCTGTTTTACAGGGAAACAAAACTTTTTTTTTCTAAAATAGAGCTGTAATTGTATGTCTGAAGCAGCCAATGAGAAGTTGCTTCTTGTAAACCTGTACCTGAACCTCTAAATTGCTCTAACAATGGTCTCATTAACTTAAGTACTACTCAGTGTCATATCTGCTTTTACATACCAGGATATTAGGGGGTAAGGGGAAGGAAAATTATTTTATTTGTCTGACATAATTTAAAGATGAAATGTGAATTCTATGACCTTGCTCTGAGTTACTGGGTCTATTTTAATATATACAGAGAGGTTTTTAAACAGAGCTTTGTTGGTTCTCTAGTACAACTGAGTCTGGTAAGTGAGGAACCATTTATAGCCTTTATTTTTGTTCATGTTAAAAAACCTCTTCAGATAAATGAGTCATTGGTGCCTCAGCATCTGCTCCCAAGACTAGGGAATTTGGGAAGGAAATTGAAGGGAAATATCAGGATGAAAATAAGTAAAATGATAAGAGCAGGAATCTTCATGATGGGGAATGAACACAAAGGATTTAACAAGTGTTACAAGAAAGTTCATTTAATGGAGCAAAATGACAGATTAAATCACAGATATAATGAACATATTGGTTACTTGTAAACTTTTTTGAGAAACTAAGCAGATTTTTTTTAGTCTTACTGATAACTTTTTTTAAAACAGAATATTTTCAAAACCACATGCCAGAATTTCTTATTCAAATCAAATACTCATATAGTAGATCTGAAACAGTACCCTGTTACATGGAAGAATGTCTTATAAACTATTATCAGTCACCAGGTATCACACTTCTTTATAATAGCTGGGTTTTATACCAAGTGCTGTAGGCTAACCTCCTGTGATTTGTGCCAGTTGAGAGTGTCAAATTTCTATTACTCTAGGAGAAATATATTAACTTTTTTTTTTCTTATGAGCTAGATATATCCTGTTGCATATTGGCACAGAACAGACGCGATCTGAGATACAACTCAAAAGCCATCTAGTTCATCCTGCATTCTAGTACCTAGCACAGTACTCCAGAGGCTCTTATAATGATTGAAGTGTTGTTTATATTGCAATATAGTCATTTTTTGCTTGTGTTTTAGGATAAGATTCTTCTCTGTGTAGATGCTGGTAGTAGACTTCTCTATAGTCTACTGGAGTTTGGAGAGTGAGAAGGGTATGTGAGAAAGGCATTATAGTTAATCCAGATAAAACAGGTTTCATAGACAACTAGTAAGTGAAGAATGTGGATTATGCATAAGATTATCATTCTGGTTTTGCTCATGTTTTTCTGGTTGCACTAACAGAGGGAATGCTTCTGATCTGGCTACTATTTATCTTGAAAACCTAGACAAATGACATTCTGGTCAGTAGCCCAACAAAGTCAGGAAATAGTGCACAGACGTGTGGTGAATTTGTTATACTTTTTGTCTGCATGCATACAGATATATACAATGTTTGGGGACATCAGTACCTATGGTTGGAAATGTGTGTAGCAACTTTATCCATATCTAGGCTGTCTGTACAAATATTTCAATCTAGATGGAAAGATGACACACGAGATAAGTAGTTATGTGTGAYGAGGCATTTATTGAGAAGAAATAAATAATCAAGCAAAGGGATTAAGAAAAGAGGACAGAAAAGAGTAAATGTGTTTAGACCAGAAATATAAGAACACACAAAAAAAACCCATCCTGTGTCAGGCCAAAGGTCTATCTAGTGAACTGCCATCTCTCCAGTGCTGTCTACTGATGAGTCTAAGGAGAGAATGTAAGAACAGGATAACTAATAATAACATTTCCCTGTTGCCCCCTGCTGCTTTTTCATGTGGGCACTACTGCCAGGGGAGACCTGGAAAGTATCAGTGTGACTACATGGCTCTGGGGATAATGGTCAAAGGCATAGGGGCCCAGGGGATCTTCTCCTTGATCTTGCCAAGGAGGACTGAACAGATCCTGTAGGTCAAAAACGGGCTGCAAAGCTGGTGTCGACAACAGGGTTTCAGTTTCTGTGACCATGGGACCTTCTTCAAGAGCTGACAACTGCTTTGTAGAGATAGAATCCACCTGACAAAATGGGGTAAAAGTATCTTTGCCAGCAGGCTGGCTAAGCTGGTAAGGAGTGCTTTAAACTAGGAATGATGGGAGAGGGGAGAATGACCAATGGTCAAGCAAGAAAGTGATGGATGAGCTTGGCAGCTCCAAGAAAGTGTCTGGGGTTTTGTAATCAGAAGASACTGCTTGACCAACAAAATGGGGCCAAAGTGGAATCGTCCGAAGTGTATGCAAGCAAATAGGAAAGTGCCTATGGGACCACATTATTGGGAAAGCTCTCATGCCTTTTCTAGGAAGACAGCATGCTGGGGTGCCTCTCTGAAGCCTGTACACTAATACATGCAGCGTGGGGAAGAAAAGGAGGAAGAGGAGGTCTGTGAGCTGTTACACGGCTACAATCTCATTGGGGTCATGGAGACATAGTGGGATAGCTCACGTGACTGGAGTGCTGCCATGGATGCATACAGGCTGTTTAGGAASGACAGGCCAGAAGGTCAGGAAGGTGAGGAGGGGGAGCTGCTGTTTATCTGGGAGAGCAACAGAGCTCTGCCTGGGTCCAGCTGAGCGCTTATGGGTGAGGATTAGAGGGCAGACCAACATGGGTGACGTTGTAGTGGACATCTCCTGTAGATCACCTGATCAGGAAGAAGAAGTAGATGAGGCCTTCTTCAGACAACTGGCGGAAAGCTCATGTTTGCAGGCCTTGRTCGTTGTGGGGAACTCAAACCACCGCGATATCTGCTGGAGAGACAATACAGAAGGGCACAAGCAATGCAGGAGTTTTCTGGAGTTCATTGATGCCAATATCCTAACTCAGGTGACTGAGGAGCTGATGAGGAGAGGCACTCTGCTGGACCTCCTACTTGCAAACAGGGAAGAACTGGATGGAGGTGTGAAAGTCAGGAAAAGCGCTGGCTGCAGCAGCCCCAGGCTGGTGGAGTTCAGGATCCTGTGAGGAGGGAAAAAAGGAGAAAGCAGGATCATGACCCTAGACTTCAGGAGAGCAGACTTTTGGCCTCTTCATGGACCTGCTTGGAAGAATCTTGGGGGATACAGCCCTGAAGGGAAGAAGAGTCCAAGAGAGCTGGTTGATATTCAAGGATCATCTTCCTCTAAGCTCAAGAGTGATCCATCTTGGAGAACATGAAATCAAACAAAGGCATCAGGAGGCCTGCATGGATGAGCAAGGAGCTCCTGGCTAAACTCAGACATAAAAAGGAAGTGTACAAGAGGTGGAAGCAGGGACAGGTGACCCGGGAGGAATATGGAGACACTGTCCAAACATAAAGGGAGGGGGTTAGGAGAGCTAACAGATTCAACTCTTGGAGTTGAATCTGACAAGGGACTTGAAGGGCAAGAAGAAAGGTTTCTGCCAGTACATCAGCATCAAAAGGAAGGTGAGGGAAAAGGTGGGCCTGCTGGTGAATGGGGCAGGGACCCTGGTGGCAAACATCACAGAAAATGCAGAGGTGCTCTATGCCTTTTTCTCCTCAGTCTTTGCTGGTATGACTGGCCGTCAGGAATCCCAAGGCCCTGAGAGCAGAGGTGAAGTCTGGAGCAAAGAAGACTTTCCCTTGGTGGAGAAGGTGAGGTTAGGGAACACTTCAGCAACCTGGACATACACAAGTCCATGAACCCTGACGGGATGCACCCATGAGTGCAGAGAGAGGTGGTCAATGTCAYTGGCAGCTACTCTCTATTGTCTTTGAAAGGTCATGGTGATTGGGAGAGGTTCCTGAGAACTGGAAGACAACCAGCATCACTCCTGTCTTCAAGAGGGAAAGAAGGAGGATCTGGGAAACTACAGGTCAGTCACCACACCTTGATCCTTGGGGAGATGGTGGAGCAACTAATCCTGGAAACCATTTCCAAAAACGTGAAGGACAGGAAGGTTATTAGGGGTAATCAACATGGATTTATGAAGGAGAAATCATACTTAACCAATCTGATAGCCTTTCGTGATGAGATGACAGGCTTGGTGGATGAGAGCAGAGCAGTGGATATTTTAGTAAGGCTTTTGACACTGTCCCCCATAACATCATCATTGTCAAGCTGATGAAGTATGAATTAGGTAAGTGGATGGTGAGGTGGAATGAAAACTAGCTGAACTGGCGAGGTCAGAGGGTGGTGATCAGTGACATGAAGTCCAGCTGGAGGCCAATGGCTGTTGGTGTCCCTCATGCACCAGTACTTGATCAAGTATTGTTTAAACTCTTCACTGATACCTGGATGGTGGGACCAAATGCTCCCTCAGAAAGTTCACTGGTGACACAGAACTGGGCAAAGTGGCAGATACACCAGACAGTTGTGCTTCTATTCAGAGGAGTCTCAATAGGGTGGAGAAATGGGCAGAGAGGAACCTCATGAAGTTCAATAAAGGGAAGTGCAGAGACCTGCACCTGGGAAGGAATAACCCCATGCACCAGTACAGGCTGGGGGATGACCAGCTAGAGGGCAGCTTTGCAGAGAAGGACTTGGGAGTCCTGGTGGACAACAAGTTAGATATGAACCAGCAGTGCACCCTTGTGGCAAAGGCAGCCAACAATATCAGGCTATTAGGCTGCATTAGAAAGTGTGTTGCCAGGAGGTCGAGGGAGGTGGTCCTTCCCCTCTACTCAGCCCTGGTGAGGCCACATTTGAAGTGCTGTGTCCAATTCTGGGCTCTGCAGTATAAGAAAGACATAGATTTACAGGAGCGAATCCAGCAAAGGGACACAAAGCTGATTAAGGGGCTACAGCAACTCATATGAGCAGATGCTGAGAGAGCTGTGACTATTTAGCCTGGAGAAGAGAAGGCTCACAGTGATCTTATCAATGTGTATGAGTATCTGATGGGAGGGTGTCAAGAGAATGGRGTCACACTCTTCTCAGTAGTGCCCAGTGACAGGACAAGAGGCAGTGGGCACCTGAAACACAAGAAATTCCCTCTGAACATTATGAAATGCTTCTTCACTGTGAGGTGGTTGAACACTGGAACAGATTGCCCAGAGAGGTTGTTGAGTCCTCATGCTTGGAGATATTCAAAACCCGACCAGACATGGTCCTGGGCGGCCTGCTCTAGCTAACCCTGCCTGAGCATGGGGCTTGGACCATATGATCTCCAGAGGTCCCTTCCAACCCCAGCTATTCTGTGATTCTGTGATATATGGTGCTTTTATTATGTGGACTTCAGTGGCTATTCCATGAATTTCTACAGTCACTTTTGAAGTGATGTAAGCTTTCAGCATCCCATAGCGAAGAGTTTAGCATCTTAACTGCACACTGTGTAAAGAACCTTTTGTTTGCTCTATCTACTGCCTCTTCACTCCATTTCATGTATCCTAGCTTTTTCTCAGGAGAGACAGTGAACAGTTATTCCCTACTCATCCTCCCCCCTGCAAGGATAATTTTAGAGAGCTCTGTTGTATCTCTTCCRTTTGTCACCTTTCTAGACTGAAGAGTTATTTTGCTCATCACTGTTTTCTTTCTTCAGACATTGTACTCCTTTATTCTCTCTCTGCTCTCTCCCTCCTTCTGTCTGGGGAGAGGAAAACCACAGATAGTATTCAGCATCACAACTCAATWTATGCAAATGCTATTTAGCACTGCTCTGACATTTCATTCAACTGTCTGTTGTAAGCCCAAGACCTCGTCCCTGAAGCCCACTGAAAGCCCACTACTGTATGTAAAATTAGCATTGTTTTCTTTTTTCCTCTATGCATCACTTTACCTTTATCCACATTACATTTCATCTATGATTTTATTGCCCAGTCACTCAGTCCTGTGAGGTTCTTTCGCAACTCTTCATGATTCATGTTTATTACTGAAAATGATTGGAGTTGACAGGGTGTCCAAGAGTGGACTCATGGATGAGAATGAGAGCCCAGATGAAGGTAGGAGTAGAAGTGAAAGGGGGAGGTGGGGAAGGATGGTTGTTAAAGCTTTAACAAACTGCAGACAGTTTGGAGAAAACTGGGCAGAAACCTAGAAAAGTTGAGCAGGTAGGTGGACAGCAGAGATTGCAGAACAGCTGCATACTCCAGTGCAAGCTACAGTACAAAACTGTGCTGTAAAGCAGGAGAGAAAATGGAGTGAAATGCAGATTTGCAGCAGTAGTTGTAGAACTAATTATCATTAGGAAGAAAGAGTCTCAAAATTTTACTTAATGGTGTAAGCTTTTAGGCTGTAACTTTCCATCTCCTTGTGGTATTGTTGTATGTAAATGTGAAATTTTTAATTTATTTATTGTGTAAAACTGGAGATGTCCTTTCAGGATTTTAACTTTTCTGGACTTAGCTATAAAATCTCTGCTTATGCTATGTACCATAAGAGATTAACACTTAGATATGCCATAAGTACAGTTGGTAATGGAAAAAGAAAAAATTGACAAAGATGTCCCTATTAAAATCATGCCAGTCACACATAAATCTCTTATGGATGTGCATCTCCACTGGCTATTTCCTTGCCTTTGCATATGATTCATTATAAAGCAGAACAGGAATTATATGATTGTTAAGACAGAAGTGGAAAGAAAAGAAGAACATTAGAAAAGTCATACATTCTTATTAATATATATTATGTGCTGCAGTGAAATCATTTTTGCTTAAGTATAAAATTACCTAGATAATAGATTTATGAACAGTGAGAAAAGATGGAAAATATGTTGTCTATTGAAAACTTCTGTGAGAAGGACAGGACTTGATAAAAATATTCTTTATATAAAATTGTAATAAATGTTAAAGTATTTTTTAGCAGCTGAAGTTTAATTTATTTTATTTTATCAGATTTTTAGATATTTATTTAATTAGATAAAATCCAATGTGCCAACACATTTTATTACCAGAATACAAAGCACAATCACCCTGACATATAAGCTGCTGTAAGTTTTACTTCATTTAGTCTTATGTCACACAGGCTGGAACTCAATAGACCAAAAGCTGCAATTTCAGCCACAGCTAAGAAGACTTTTCCAAGACCTGAGGAAAATAAGATAGTTGAGGTCCAAGACAGTTTTATTCCCAGTTGCAGAAATGGAGACTTTTATAGCTGCTTATGTTTCGATTGTTTCTGGGTACCAACCTTTTTATTCCTTGGATTGGTTAACTAACACTAGACCTTCTGTGCTGACTTTTTAAAAAATGCAATAGAGACCAAACTCTAGTAAAGCAGAACACCGTGTCAGCAGCAGACAACCACAGTGTAACATAAATAAGATTTTTTTTTTTTTAATCAAAGGTAATTTTCTCCACCAAATTTGACTTTTTTGTTTTTCTTCCTTTCTTTTTTATTGCTTTTTCCTTCATAGCATAATGACCACAGTCTGAATTAAAATAAATAAGTAAATAAACCTTCTTTAGAGCTAGATTATTCCCAGCTCTATATTACATGGATTTTTACACTTTCTCTGAAGTCTCTGGTACTAGCCACTGTCAGTGACAGAATATTGTAACAGATGCTCAGGGGTTTTTTGCCCAGTATGACATTTCCTGTATTCCCAGTTTCATTTCTAGACTTTGCTATGTTTTCAGACTTCGAAAGTGTAAGTTTGTACTTTTGGGCACCCTTTAGGTTTATTTTCTTTTTTTTCCATCCCTTCTCTATTTTATCCTCATTTTTCCTTCAGCTTAACAGAAGTTCAATACATTTTGAAATTAGGTTCCTATTTTTTTTCTCATTCTTCTCTCTCTTTGAGTTCTCTGTTCTCCCTGATGATGATCTCCATTTTTTCACATACACTTCTCAACCACTTTCTGCCCTTGAACATCTCTCTGCTGTGGAAATACATCTTTCTGTCTCACACTTCCATTTCTCCACATTTCTGCCATTTTTGTGGTGAATGAGATGTGAAACATCCACTCTATGGGGTTCTTCTTTCCCGCTCTTTTTTCCCTGTGGGGGGRAAAAATATATCTCTTTTTTAAAATGCATTATATTCTGCATGCTGTTGTTCGTGAACAGGGCTCTTAGAAGGGGAGCTCTGTGTTGAAAATTTATATGAGTTATGATATAGTCTGAGACCAGCTCTTGAGACTGACGCACACACACAAAAAAAAGGGTACTTCTGCAACAACCGGCATTGCTAAGTAAAGAGAAGCTTTTAAGCAGATAGAGTTTAGGGTTATGTTTTGGGGACTAGTATGGTTTATGGAGGAAACAAAGTAGCAAAGTACAACTTCTCCTACATGAACAGAAATTCTTGCGCAGATCTGTGGTAGAGATTGCTTCCTGGAGGTGGACTCTTCAAGGAATTAGCTGAGAAAAATTAAGAACTGTAGTAGTTTCTTGGATAAAAATCTCCATAGTTTGTATAGGTGAAAGAATGAAAGGTGTTGGCTTGATATAACTAGAGATAAAAGTTTTTTCTTTCTCTGCCATGTGAGAATGTTCAAAGTAAAGTTTTCCAAGAACTCTTTCCCAAATGATCATGATACAGTGAAATTCTGTATGTGTTTTCATGCAGGTGGCCAGAAGCATATTCTTTATGCAAGGCCATCCTGGTACTAAATTTAAAATCTCGTCTCTGAAAGTACAGGAGTAGTAATACAGTTCAAAGTATGTGTTATCAAAGAAACTTAATATAAGCAAAAAGCCATGGTTTTCCTCAGTGTCATTTTCAAAAATGATCAAAAAATTTCAGCTGAAATGTTTAGAAAAAGAGGAGTCAGAAATTTCCTGATGTAGAAATTTTTATTTCAAATCACTGATGCTTTATGCTGCAAAATTAATATAGGATGTAAATAAATATAATATAATAAATATAGGTAAGAAAGATATGAATAAGAAATATAAATAAAATGCAATGGAAAGGATGCTAAACCTGCAAAATTAGTAATAAATGACTGCCCCAACCTGTTGTCCCTTAAAGCCAGAGTATGAATTTGCCTCTCAAGTTTAAAGATATCCTTTTTTATTTTCTGACCTCTTTTTGTTAGTAGCCTATTGCTGATCTATTGTTATGCATGTTCTGAAGGAGAGTGTGTACTGTAATGAAGTGTATATGCTCTTCAGGTGTAGAATAAAGTATTTACCATTTCCATATTTAGATACAGGACAATTTTTCAATGATATGCCTTGTAATTGCTTAATCAGAAAGGTTACATAAAATAGTTTTAGCAGTAGGGGGGGTTCTGATTAACTGATAATAGAGCAAACCTATATCACAGACTATTTTGATCATTTTGTCTTGATTACCAAATATTAGCCTGAACTTTTTCTGAGAAATATTCACCCTAACCAAACTTTTTTGATTACGTGGTGAAAACAGTGGTCTCTACTTTTTTTAGTTAATCAATCAAGTGTAACAGTTGTGTTCAGTAGACAGAAAGAAACTCTAATATTTATCCACAGTACAGAAAGAGTGTATGAAATTTTAGTAGTAACCTTTTCATACTGTATTGCCAATTTGTTTCATCCCTGTTCAGAAAGATCACTCCACTTATCAGAAAGTTAGCCAATGCTGCACTGGCATGGAACACCACCACCAAAGGAAGTACTTAGGTTCTTGAAGTACAGTTGTTGGGGGTTTTTTGATCATTCCTACATCTGTATATATCTTGGCATACTGGAATCCAATAGCAGCATTAGATAGGGTTGGGTCAGCCTTTAATCATGATTCATCTTTTATTTATATTGTACTTTCAATCAAGAAGTCTTGTTAAGAATTTAGGTATGTACTTTGAAACATATGCAAATACACTTTCCTGTAAAATAAGCTATTCCCTTTTCTATTCTAACAAAAACAGTGTTGTAAAGAAAAGTGCTGTTATATAGTGTTTTTTTTTTTTCCTGGAGTAGACTTAATCCTTATTTTGATTATCTCTTATTCAATGTTGGAACAATTCTAAGTTATCAGCTAGTCCAGTAGGAAAAAATACACATGACAATAGCCCATGATTCAGTTTCTTTCAGGTTTACTGTTGCAAAATTATCATTAAATATGTATTTGTTTACCAGTCTAAAATTCACTTACACCATTGTGAAAGAAATGAGAATGGCAATGAGAAAAGTTTGTTAATCTTCTAAATGGACTGTTCCACTATTTGCTGCTGTCATTGATAAGGCAGATAAACTTCACCTATTTGAAAGATTAGCACAGGTGAAAGATATGAATTTAGAAAAGTTTTTGTCTGTTATACAAAACAACATATTTAGCATAAAGATAAGATCAGTCTTGCCTGTGGAAAGTTTGTATACTTTGTATTCATTTCTTCTCTGTAATCATTTTTTTACTTTTAAATTTGTTTTTATGTATAAGAAAGGATCAATTAATTTGCTGTTCTATAAAAATTATTTATATTTTTGAACAAAAACATGTAATCTATTTCATGGCTGGTAAAGAGAGTTGTAGATCCTTTCCAAAATGAAGAATAAAGTTATTTGTATCTATTTGTACTGAAAAGGTTATCAAGTAGGTTGTCTATCTATCCTTAAAAAAGAGGTACAGCCAATGTCTGCAGCTAGGGAAAGGAGGACAGACTCACAAGACTACATTTGGGGGCATAATAGAATCTTGTAGGTATGTCACAATGACAAGAAATACATCTACAATCAAAAAATCACCTGATAAATGTATATAAATATAATTCTAGCATATAATTCTACAAGTTTTTATTTATTGATCTGAATTTTCTAGTAAACCTGAGTGCACTGTCAAATGAATAAATTAATTTGACACTATGTATCCTTAATGACCTAAAATGATTCTAAAATATCTGTCTGTTTTAGCTTTCTGCAAGTCAAAGAATTTATTATATACAGTGTTGAGAAGTCAATTTAAAGCAGGCTTTGCAATAAAGGAAAGAAATGATGCTTCATTTGTGGTAAAAATAACTGAATAGCAAGAGGAAAGGCTCTCAAAGGAGAAGATACAAAGGCTTGTTAATCTTACTCAATAACAGGATCAAAAGAAATGACAAAGTATTTTTCTGAATTCCTAAATCAACTTTTCCTATTGTTTCATTATTCATTCTCCCTGTGGAGAAAGAAGCAGGAAAATAGCTGCATCCCAATTTTTCAAAGGGACGCAATAGGAATTAGCATTTTGTTCACACTTGTTTGCAATGAAAGGACTCTGAATTTCTTTATATTCATGGCAGAAATAGAGCAGTTGATCCCAGGTGAGCATGTAGGTGTGTATGCCACTTATCCCAGAGCAGGCTGGCCCCAGAATCAGCTCGCAAAAATTGTTTCCAAATGCGTCCAGAATTTCTGTGCAAAAGCTCTTGGAAATGGTTGCACTGCATTTGTCAGAAATCGTGCTTTTATTATTTTGGTGTTCCTCAGCCCGCGCAGGCTGCTGGGTTGGATGCCCTGAGGCACCTCTGTAGTGCACCTGGAATCGCTGGCTCTCTTCCCAGCAGGTTTCTGGGAATGGCAAACACTGCAGTGGCCCTGCTCCCTCTGCATGGCTGGGACTTTAAGAGCTGCTAAGTAGACTTTGATGTGTAGTTTGAAATACCTACCAATAGGGTAGGATTTATAACTCTTGCTGGCATGTTTGACAGTCATATACAGCTGTATTTTGCTCTTCCCTACTTACAGCTCAAGCACACTGTGATGTGTTTGTATCAGAGAATAATTTATACAAGTGGATGCGCTGTGTTCATATCTGATTCTTAAGTGTGAATAATGAATTCTAATTCAGTGTCTTTTTTAGTTTAGCTTCTCTTTCTGTTACAGAATAATAATTACTCATGATAGTTACACAAAACCACACTTAATTATATGAAATGGTACCACTGATGTCCTGATTGTATTTAACAGTATGTAATAATTCTAGTAAAACAGAAGTGCAGTCTTTATGTATTTAAGAAGAAAAAAGTGTAATCTCTGCCCACTGTCATGATAACTTAAGAAATTTAGTACCATTTGTATGTGGATTTATTTTTCTGTAGAATCCATTAATGAACTTCAAAATACAAGTTCCATCACCCATTTTAAATGTGTCTGTGTGTTAACTATATGGTAGTACAGCTMTCCTACTGCAAAATACCCAAAGGATGTTAGGTCTGGAAATTTTATTTTCTTTGAATGTCTTATCTGTCATCATGAACAATAACCACTTACTGAGCTTAGGGAAAGCTACATTTTTGTCTTAGCTTTTCTTCATGAGGGGAGTGCCCTGCTTGTACATACTAGTACTCTGTGAGATAGATTTTAACCATGAATCAGAAAACATATAGTAGGTGTAAGACACGAAATAAAATCGATACATTTTTATGAGGCATGTCACTGGTTAAGTGACAAAAAATATTCTGATAGTCACTGAAAAAGAAAAGTCAAAGGTACATTTGAACCTGTCAGTTCAACACATTCCTGTCATCCCTTTAGGGGATATCATACAACTTGACACCAACATTTAAGCTTTGAAAATTATGAGCTCATCTATTTCAAATGGGATATCACATGTTCCCAAGCCTTTGCCATTACTTATAATAGAAGACGGAATGATCACTTTTGTCACATATTGATAGTGAATAAGATCTTTCTTTTTCTTTTCTTTTTTTTGTTTCAGAATGAAGAACAAATTTTGGTATTTTGAATTTGGCACTTCGGAAACTTTCTCAGCCACCTGTAAGAAGCTGCATGAATCTGTAGAAATAGAAGTAAGAAACTAATTGTTGCCTTTATCCTTGAAATGTCACTAGTTTGGCTGAAATGCAGGGAGCAGGGGTGCAGACTGCCTGAATCCAACAAGGCAAAGCAGTGCACATCCTTTCGACCCTATATTCCAAAATATTATTTTTAACATGTCTATTTGTAGTGTAGCCCTGAACACTGGGACAAAGTTCAGTTTGATGATTAGTGAAGTCTTAATACTGTAGACGAGGTCAAGAGGTGAACTATAACATTAGAAATCAATAAGGAGTGCGGCTAGGTCAGATGGAAAAATGAAAGACTGTTGGAGGGAGTGAGAGCTGCTGCAGGATTAAAATAAAAAAAATCTTATTATTTCTAGGTCCCAAGTTTTTATAACCTTTAAAACTCAATTCCCTAAAATCGTACTTACTTTCCTGAATAAAGGTTAAAGAATATATATTTTTTGGAATCATTCCCCTTCATTAACTATCTTTTCTCTCTGCACAAGGGGTCATCTTTCCATTATACACTGAACATTAGCTGAAAAGACACGGGATAGTTACAGACAAAAAAGGAATTTAAAATAATGTACTGCTACTTTGATGCCTGACAGAATAAGTGGCTGCACTAGGTAAACTGTTTGGAGGGGACTGATACTTATAAATAAATGAAAAATGTGAAATGAGTGAAACTACAAACTTGAGAATTTAAGTTAAATAATGAAACCATTTCTCAAGAGGATTATGGTGCTTTGCTTTTCCAATAATAATGAGAAATTGCACGTGTCAATAGGGTGTTTGTATAGTAGTATAAGACAGCCTGAAAGGTATGGTAAGAGCTATTAGTCTGGTCAAAGCCTGCTGAAAGGCTTGCACTTAAGTGATCTGAAGGGACCATGGTAGTAGAATAGAGAAGGATACTGAGACTGAAATTGTAAGACCTGTGTTGCCAGAGACTTGCCTGTCTGTTGTTATGTTTCTTCTTAAAATGGAAAAGTATTTARATATGTTCCTTTAAAAACAAACAAACAAAAAATCTAATTTTGCTTTCCAAGACAGTGCTACATTTGAGTTTAAATACAGGTCTGAAAATACAGCCTGAGAAATATTTGATTAGTTATTGGAAGTAATGCTTACCTGAATTGATTGGATTTGATCTGAATGTCCTGCAGGTTAACTATACCTTTTGATTAAGTGCAAATTAAAGAGCAAGCTTTCCCAAGAAAATATTTATACCCAGCTAAAATTTTACATAGCTTGACACTTAGTAAGAAAAGATCTTCTTTAGCCATCTACCTGTAACCATTGGATGAGTGATGAAATGTTGTTAATGTCCATTTGTAAATAAATATGCATACAAATTCATGATGTTGCTGATACCAGTTTTATTTTTATTAACAATTAATACCAATCACATTATTACATTGCCAATATTTAAGATATATTTATTAATATTACATTGCCAATATTTAAGATATATTTATTAATATTCATTTAATTTTTGCTGACCATTATCATTAGCCCTACAATTAGGAAGGCAAGCAAATCATATGGGACATAGTTTCCAAAATTTTTACAAAGAGTGTTAGGAGAAAGTTATTTACAGACATTATTATGAGTAAATTACATTTAATCAAGCAATTCTCATGAATATGCTTGTATTTAACGTTTCTCATTTTTTTATTATAAATACTTGGGTGAAATGCTGTTTTCATCTGGTTTTTAACCTGCTGCCCCTTGCTTGGGGTTCGGGAGTGTTGCTGTAAATGAGAGCTTGATGAATTGCACCGCATTTCACTCGGAATAAAATGCACACAGAGCGCATATGCTCTACACCCAAATTTTGAATGAACAAAACACATTAAGATTAAGGATCTGTATCTCTGAGCTGGGAGAACACAATGAAGAATTCTGCAGGCAATTATGTGTTCAGCCATATATTTGATTTCTAAACTGAGTAAGCTTGGTTTTCCTGATATGCATCCATGTGTCTT
Source organism: Apteryx rowi (assembly GCF_003343035.1). Taxonomy (NCBI): domain Eukaryota; kingdom Metazoa; phylum Chordata; class Aves; order Apterygiformes; family Apterygidae; genus Apteryx; species Apteryx rowi. The sequence continues at coordinate 899,857 of NW_020449519.1, read as the reverse complement.
AAGTCCTGTATTTATTCTTCTGTTTGAGAAGCAGAACACTAAATCCACCTACTAAATTCTGTATTTAAGATACAGAAAAAATCACCTATTTGGTAACGGGCAAAGTAGCGTAGACTAAAATATTATCCAGAATAAGGGATGTTTTCCCAAATCGGGATCTAAAAAGGTGATGAGATAATCATAGGTTTTAAAGGAAAAAAATAGGGCTTTTTTTTTTTATCATAATGTGTCAGTAAATGAGGCTTAAGACTTTACAGATTACCAGTTTACACTTTATTTCCACTTCAAAAAAATAAGTAAGGTGTGTGAAGCAGACTTAATTAGACTAGGCACAGATCCAGCATAAGTGGAGATGGTATGGTACATACCTGCAGGGCTGTAAAAGCATCATGTGACCAGAGGAAGTTTAGGATACCACCTGATATTAACAGGTGGGGAAAAGAGGTTATATTCTCTCGCATGCTATTGCATTTGTTTAGACAGCAAAGCTTTTCAGCCGTTTTTGGGCATGGCTATGTTCTCAACCTAGAGAAGATCTAAATATTTTCAATACAATGAATGAAGTGTAAAAGATAATGCCAAAAAGGGGACTGTGGCCAGTCACCCAAAAAAGAACGAGAAGCACTGCTGTTTATTTCTAACCCAAATAGGCACGCTCTGCATTTTAAGAGCATGCTTTTATATTTAGCAGCATCTTTGTATTCCTTGAAACAAAATAAAGGAGCAGAACACATCTGCGTTTTGTTGCTGTAGCATATGGATGTGTTAGGACAGCGCAAGCTACCTGTAGTGCAAACTTCTCATCTGCATATGAACAAAAGAAATCTTCCTTTACTAATTCTGGAAGTTACGCATCACTGTGGGATTCTGAGGCCTAGTCAAATAATTGTCTTAGTGTACTACCTGCTGTGTTCAATATTGAGTGAAAATGGAAGCCAGACCCTGCACCATCGTATTTCACAATCCTTCTTTTATTTAAATAATCCCAGTCAGTTTGGGGGATGCCAGACCTTTATAAATTAACAGCAGGGAAATACCAAAGGTGTCAGATTGCATATTTATCATCTTTCTCGTGTAATACTTAAATATGTATCAAGAAGTGACTGACATAAATTAGGCAGATTTCAGAAGCCACAGGCCGTGGCTTGTAGAGGACCCCCTTCTGCTTGACATTTCATCCTTGTCAAAGATCAAATTATTTTAATTTAGGCTGCAAATTATAAGGAATGAAGACTTCTTTGTGGGAATTCCCTGTGGTAATCTGACTTTTGTTGTTACTGCTGCTTGTCAGTGTGCAAAAGATATAATATGCATGCAAATAAGGTTAAAAAATATGTACTATCTAATTATCCAGCCAGTACATTCCACTTGAAGACAGTGGGAGGCCTGACACACAGTATGTGTTTGATTCATTGAGGCCTGCAGGGTATTTACACAAGATTACTTTTAATTATGAAATTAATATCTGTTTATCTAGAATGTATAGCAGTAAGTGAGCATACACATGAGCAGAATTTTTAGTAAAATAAATCATCTCAATATTTAATACATATAAAATATAGGGAAAAGTACAAATTTGCTTCCAAAATAATAGTGAAGAACTATGCCATTTTTATTTTTAAAAAAACTGTGATTAAAAAGTTACACTTTCAATTACATTTGTTGCCACAACTGCCAACTCATTTCCAGATGTGTCTTTTCATTGTAAAATTTTCTCTGTATAAATATAATCCACAGGTTTAAAATTTAATTCTTGAAGAGCAAATATGAAATGGAACCTAAATATTGAAATTGTTCTGTTAGAAGAATTAGAAAGATGCAGAATATGCATTAATATAGTTCTGATTTGTGATCTGAGTAAGTTTCAGAGTAAATGAATAAATATGTGTAGTTATTTGTGAGTTGTACTTTCCTTTGCTTTTTTAAAGCTATGATAAAAGCTTAAATAAACAGAGAGGAAAAAGTGCCAGTGACCCACAGAGCAGCATGCTGCAAGATGTCAGTGGACTATTACTCACGCACAGTTAATTATTTTTCCAGTTTTTTCCTGATTATTGTATATTGGAATTACAAAATAAGGCCCTTAATCAGTTTTGAATGCATGACTGGAGCCCCCACTGGCCTGAAGAACCCCTTCCAATGCTCAAGTCATACACTGAAGGAGTAGGAACTAATGCATTAAAATATGCTGTTATACCTAATAAGGTGTGTGACTTGCCAGGGTATCTCTGTGTTTTAGATATGCTGTGAGATGTGAAGCTAATTTACCTTTAATCAAGGTATAAGAATGTGACTCTTTGGACCTTTGGCTTAGATCTGGACACTTTGCCTTCCATATGCATATTCAAATATATTTCCAAACACAGTAACCAAAGTTGCATCTCTTTTCCCTGTGGAGGCTGTTCTGCCACCTGAGAAGGTGTCACGGTTTGTCTGCAAACAGGCCGGATAAGTTAAGGTCCATTCTCCTACAAGTATAGCTCTACATAACGTGCAAGTTTTGCCTTTGGGTTGACACGAATATCTATGTGCTGTTCTATGCTCTCACGGCCTGCTAAGACCCTTTTCCATGAAGCTATGTATTAAATATAACCAGAAATTCTATGATGTGTATGTAAGGATTTTTATATTCAGTTTCATGTGGAAGGGACTCAGATATTATAATGGCAAGTATCATTATAAAATCATAAGATAGACAATTAAGCTGGAAGAAGCAACGAAAAAACTACCAGTTATTACAATGGCAAATTTTGCAGTATAAATGTTTGTCTGCTAATAGCTGCAACAAATCCACAAATGTGTTTCAGATGGGTCAATGAATAAGCATCAAATAACAACCTGGCTCTACCAAATGGTCCCACACTTAATCAAGCAATCAAGGGCTGAATAGTAATTATGTTTTGCCTGCTGAATGAGAATCTATTCATATTTCATTCCTCCTTTCCAGATATAAATATATATTTTAAGTGTAAACCTTGAATAAACCATTAACAGTGCTAAGAGCAATGAATTGCTAAAGAAAGAAAAATATCTGGTAGGTAGAACATTCTGATTTTTCTTTCTCTTTTACTGCTTTCTCTCTCCCTCTCTCTTTTACTCTTTTTCTCTCCTTGCTAATCAGTGTGATGGAATTCAGCTAGACTTAATCAATATTTCTCTGGAAGGAATTGCCATTCTCAACATTCCAAGCATGCATGGTGGGTCAAATCTTTGGGGAGAGACAAAGAAAAGACGTAGCCATCGCCGGACAGAAAAGAAGAGGTCAGATAAAAGAACCACTGTCACAGATGCCAAGGAATTGAAGTTTGTATGCCAAGGTAAGCTTACSGATTAATACAGGCTCTCTGGTTTCTTACAGTCAACTCTGTTATTTAATTGCAATTGCATTGCCTCTTGTCAAGAGTAAAGATGGACAGTTCTTAGCTATTTCTTTGTGTGTGTGCGTTTAGCTTTCTGACAGTAAGTAAGTGCTGGAGCAAAGACATGCTGACAATTGCAATTTATATACTTGCCAACCTGCCTTTCTTAGGATATCACATGTAAAGCAGACTAAGCACAGCATGTGGCACTGTTTGCTGCTATTATATTCATCTAGAAGTGCCTGAAGTTTTTGGAGTCAAAAAATGCTTGCTATAAGTGTCAGTATGCATAAAAAGTGGGGATAATCATGCGCCTTTTCTAACAAACTTTGTCCTAAGGAAACAGGCTGTGGAAAATTGCTTAATGGTAACAAGAAGCTGTCTATACATTTGATGCTACCATACTATGATGCTGTATGCAATCCTTGATAGTATACACTGTAGCTTGCATGGGAGTGATCCTTCCTTTCAGGGGTCATATACTTTCCTGATGATAAGAAGGATTTTCTCCTTAAATTTTATTACTAATCATAACTTCTGAGGAAACCCTACAATAAATAGCAGTCTCTACTATAGTCTGCAGAAGCTGAATAGCATGCGTTGTAACACATCATAAAACATCACAAGTTGCAGAGATTATGCAGCAATGGTTCTCTTCACACCAAGGGATCAAAGGACCAAACTTTTCTTCTCTTTACTTTCTATCCTGTGGAAAAGAGTATCTTTTGCTTCAGTGGTTACAACATCCATAGGCTGAATCAAGGTCAGGATTTTAACAGTTTGATTTTTATTTTAATCCTTTTTCTAGTTTTGGATAACTTATTTTTTGTATCCTATGAGCAGTAATTTTTAAGTCACTGTTTATGCCTTAGTTAATCACAATATGTTGTGGTTTTAATCTAGCTAATTTATTTAGATGAGATAAGTTTAGGAAAGCAGTAGTTTTCTATGGCCTGGAGACTGCAGTAAGTACTAGGACTCAAGGTTTGCTGTGCATTTTGGCAAGTTGCAGTATGATCTCCTTATCTCCAAGTAACTTACCAATACACACTGTCGACTGAAGTCTTATCAACTGCTAAGTTTCTACTACTTCTGCATATGCCACCATCCCTGTATAAAACCCCAGAATGCAAATAGCATGGACATCAGGTTTTAAGGACAAAATGATTTGTTCTGTGGATCCACTCCTATTGCGTATTGCAAAGAATAGCCTTCTAATTTTGCCAGCTAAAATAGGTACTCAGGTTAGAGTAAGCTTTTTCATCTCAGTATTCAAGAATATTGCTGAATAATGGAATTCAATCTATTTTAAGTCTAGGCTTATCAAAGAGCTTTGATAAATCTAAATCTATCCGCTGTGGAAACAGCTGACTTCCTGTCTCTTCTAAGGTAATATGATTCCTTTGCTAGCTTTAGACTAGCATATCCTAAAGTCCTATATTGTCTAACATGATTGTTTTCTTAGGTACATTAGGTTTGTGTATTTTTAGTTTGAAAAAAACATTGTACAAAATGTTAATGCCTGGTGCAGAAATATGTATTGCTGGATTGAGAACCAAGGTTAAATGCACACCTGTTTGTTAACTTCTGTTTGTTTATTTACATATTCTGAATAAATATCCTTTTCAGCTGGTTTTATGTCCAAATACAGCTTCTAATCACTCAGCTTAACTAAACACTATGCTTTCTAGGAGACTATAATCTAACATACCCATGTTTCCATACAGATATCTGTCAGGTTTATTCTGAAAATTTAATCCTTGTATTTGGGCCTTGAGTGGCATTTACATTCAGTTTTAGTCTTGTCAGATTACATCGCAACTGTATTTTATTGTAACTTTTTGCTTTTTTGGTTTTATAACTAGACCACAAATACCTGAATTGAAGTTTAGCATTCCAAGTGTGAGCCCTTAAATGGRATACAGGTTCAGAACATTGAAGCTGGCTCCTTGCTCTGGGCATTTAGCTGCCACGTAGCGCATCGCATTGCTCCTCTTGGAGCAGCCCTGGAAGGACTTGGTGACTGAGAAACCCAGAGCAGCAGTAAACTCCGCAAGGTCTCCCCCTGCTTCTGTGCGTGTTACCTGATATGAACGATGTGTGTATTGCATGATCATCACTGCAGGGAAGAGAACCAAAGTTATGACAAATCTTTTTCCTTCTTATATGATTGGGGGAAGGAAATGTTCTCTGAGCCTTCTCCCCTTGATTTCCTCCTCCCCCCCCCCCCCCCATTTACTGTGGTCAAACTATAGGTAGCACACTCGAGAGAAAAAGCTTGCCTTTTCCTTGCCTGCCTACTCAATAGCCAGACCACAGTTTGGACTCTTAAGAAAGAATAATTAGCTGGATATCTGTTTGCAAACAATCTGATTACATACACATAGTCTGAAAAAATAAACTGAAATATAGCAATTTAAAATGTGTATTCTTCATTTAAATACAAGAGTATTTAAATCCCTACTAATTTCATTAGGAGTTGTGCATGTATGGACAAGGTGTGTGTGTGTATCATACATATTTCCATCTAACAGGTAACTGACTGTGATATTTTCATATAAAGACATATATGAAAATATATTTGTACAATAAATTTATAATTCTTTAGAAAGAAAACCTTATTTAGCCATAGGATGCTAAATACTATTCTGTTCTTTAAAAATGACATCAAATACTGAAGTTTTCATTTCACCTCCTGTACAAAAGTATAAAGTATCTTTCAATAGATGCTATTAGGGTAGAAATCACATTTTGATTTTGTTTCTTTTAAATTAAAATTATATCATTATCGTTTCTCTTGTCCACAATCAATGCATAATAATAAATAAAATTAACTACACATATATGTTATAGTTTGTGCAGGTATATGATTTAGTTAGTATTTTCACTTTATGAATCTGCCACTTGCAGTGCAGTTTTTCTGTTGTTTTTTTTCATCTTTTAGTATGTACATATCTATGGAATATTTATCCACAATCAATTTTTTTCTAAGTACAGATCTCAGTTGTAACTGTGAACTATCCCTAAACATTATTTGGACAGGATTTTTGTTTGGATCTACACAAATATCGATAAATGCCAAAAATAAGTGTTTTAAAAAGATGAACATGCTACATATAAACTAAAGTATGAATTGAGACACATAAATGTAAATAACTGAGCTACTTGTCATTTGGAAATGACATCCAAAACATAAATTGAATCATGAAAACATGTCTTCCATAAAATGTACACCGTTTCTGTTAGGTGTTAAACAGCAAAATGATCTTCTTCTCAGAGATACTAAATAAAATTTTCAAGCTTTTACTTTCTGTATTTAATATTTGTGACAAAAGAAAATTATTGTTTTGAAACTTTGTCTACTAAACTTTTTGTTTAATGGAGTGGGATTCCTCTGGGGGAAATGTTGTTAGGCTTTGATTTGCTTTCATTGCCGAAGTGATCAGAACCCTGTCCGGAAATGGGATTTCTTCACTGGGTAATAGTCTTAAACTTTTATTGCAAAGATAGGTCTGTAACTTGTTTTGGATAAGTAGTTCCAGTCACCTCAGTGGACTCACTCTAGTCAAAGTTTATGAACATTACTATTAATGGATAAAGCCCTTAATGTATAAATATTTTGGTAGAAGAATATTTCTTCCTATTTATTTTGTACAGCACCAGGCATAGTGATACTTGACCAAGTACATAGCAAACTACGCAGGCCAGCTTGTTAGGGGAGCTGCAACAAGCTGTTATTCAGCAGTGTGCTAGACTAATAGACTAATTCAAGACAATGTGCATTCATGTCACAGCATCTAGGCATAAACCAAGCTTACCAGGATGATTCAATAACTCTGTGCGGAAATCTCAGTTAATAACTGCATTATGAATTTCTGAATGGAAATGCAGAAGTTTTAGGAGTAGAATAATCTGTATACAGACAGTTCACTACAGTCAAAAATAGGAGAAATGCAAACTGTGAAGGCCTTAGAGCCCTCCAAAACATCTGTACATAGTGGAAGAGGAAAAAATGCCATATTCATTAGGTATGAAATTCCATTCTAAAGAAAAATCTCTTTTCTAAGGAAAAGATAACCATTAACACATTACAGAGAAAAATAAAAATAGCTATTTCATAACTGGTCTGTGTTAGACATTCAGCTAYAGAAACAATATAGTTTAGCTGGAGCATCTAAGTAAAATCATTTAATTACTTGCTGCCTTGACGATCCTGACTAGGTATTTTAGGGTGCACATATGTATAGCTTGATGGAAACAAACAGTCCTGATAAAAGCCAATTCTACCAATTTTAGTAATCAGTGTTGTGGGTTATTTGTGCTGTTTTAGAGAAGGAAAAAAGGTAAATTAGCTTATGTTAATTATAATATCTTTTTAAGAACCTGTGGGAATATGTTTGATATTCAGAATTCCAGTAAGCAGAAATACATCTAACCAATGAAAACCAGTGACCAAATCAGTTGAACATCAAAAGAAATAATAATTACACACTGTCCTGAGCTAGGCTCAAAATCACTAAAATAGGCTACAGGCCGACATAAACACCCTCTAGTATTTGAGACAGCTTGCAAAACATTTATGGTCCTTCTGCAGGAAGAGCCTCTCCAAAAGCTGAGGTACATGTCTGTATCCAAAACAAAGATACAAACAGGGCATATATGGTGGGAATGCTTTGCTGGGTTCTATTTGTGATACTTTTGTGGAAAATAGCAGAAAAAGAACAGTGAAGCCAAGAAAAGAGGAAGCGGCATACACAGTAATAGAAAATCTCTTGGCGCATTTTTAAGAAAAAGTGAAGAGGAAGACAGCTTTTACAGTTGAATTCTGGCTATAAAACTGTTAGATAAGCAAAGAAAATGCCTTCTGCTTGAGTCTTCCTATATTTAACGGAAAAGATCTTTTGTCTTTAGTTGTAAGTAAGAAGACTGAAGACTGAAAAATCTAACTCTGGTGTTCCTTTCCTAATGAAAGTAACCCAAGAAGATCAGTATGTTGCATGTTGACTAACACATAGATCTGAAAAGACAAGAGAGGAAAAAAACTCCATAATAAACAGTAAAATAAGTTAAATTTAAAAGGGTTATGGAAGATCGTGTGTCTGAGTTCCTAGAAAAGGTAAAAAGGAAGCAGGATCTGTATGCATGCTTGTGTGTCTATTTTAAAAGGACTCTTCATTCACTGGTGATAGAAATGTAGGGTCAAAGCATTAAGTGTATGAAGTTCAGGAGAAGAGTCCAGTATTATTTCAGTGTAAGCTGCTATAAAACTCACATGGAACTTATTTCCAGGGTGTAAATTTAGGAAATTTCTATATGTAGCAAGTTACAGTGTTGCATGCATCTAAAATGCTTTGAATGCTTGGCTCACTCACCAATTCCATTTAATTATATACCTGGATTTCTTTGTTTGGAAATTAATGCAAAAGCCTCCTGGTATGAAATTTCCATTATTTCTCAAGTTTTGTTTAATTGCATCTTTTGGCCACTTTATTTTCTGTCGTTGATTGAAACCAGAAAGATATAGAAAATCCCCTGAATGAACAAATAAATAAGTTAAGCCTTCTTATCCAGATACTTCTTAAAACATTTGAAATAAATTTCTAAATATATTTGGACCAGTTTTTTCCCTGTCCAAGCATGCATTCAGAACTATACTGAACATCTTAAAATGTAAACTTAAGCTCTAAGCTAGACCTCACATATTTCTATCTGGATTTTCTTGTTAAAATATATGAGCACATGTTGTATATGGTAAATCAAATCCTTGTGAGTCCTGTCAAAGTTAGGGAGCCATTAATCTCAGCTGACTTTAGTGTCTGAAAGTCAAGTCTATAGTCAACAGATAGAGAGAGTGTCACCTCAGGAAGAGTGTTTATCCCATGTAAGGGTCATCCCCTGTAAGGGTCTAAGACAAGCAGGATAAATTGCTCCCTGGAGGTGCCTCTCTCTCTGTTTACCATAAGGGGATCCTAACTGACTGGCTAGGTTAGACACCTTGCTTCCAGCTGACTAGACAGTTAGATGAATTTCTGTATGTGCTGCACATGACAACAGTTCCTAAAATACATAAACAGTCCTTGGAGCAGGAATGGGAACTGGTCGCCTCTCTGCCAGATGAGCCTTGTTGAGCTGAGTCATGCTTTCTATTCTGGGCCTGTGGTGATGTGTCCTACATCTTTCATGAATCCTGTAGTCACTAATCTACTGTACAGAAAGGCCCCCAGCAAAATATCTGTCTTGTCAATGTGTGCAGAGCCTGCTTGGAGTATGACTTCTACCCCTGGGGAGCTCAAGCAGAGGAATGCCTGTTTGGGGAATTATAGTATTGGTAGTGCTTGAAATAGGGTAGCACTCAGTTAGTGTGACATACTGCCCCTTCTTTAGTTTGGACTATATTGTCCAGACTTGCGCTATATTGTCACCTTTAAAATTCTGAATGCCATGCTGAATATCCAGTTTCCCTTGGATGCACTTGTCTTGCAGTCCTCAATCATTGCTCATTATTACCTCGTCAAGTTATAATTCATCAGCTGATCAGCAGTAATGGCCACCATGCTGGAGAGTTTGGCTCCATATCTCCAGCAGGAGCGCAGCAGGCCCTGAGAGCTGCTGCCTCACTGGGAGCAGCTGCATAGTGTAGCTCATAAGTGTGCAAGGCAGTGATTTCTGGCTTTGGCGAGATTGCAGACTCAGCAGGGGCAAGGAACCCTTGCCAATTTCCCCCTGTGGAAAGCATCTGTTCCTGTGACTCCAGGACCTGCTCTTTGCAAAAGGCAAGATGCAACCATCAGCTGCTTCTGCTGAAGCAGCAGCTCCCGGCTCTTGGTGGTCCCTCCAAAAGCTGTGGAGCAGTGATCCCCATACTATGATGTGTTACATGGCTTATATAATGCAGTGTGCAGATAACCATGTGCATGTGTTACTGCAAATCAGCAGTATCTCTGTGGAGGCAGCAGCTTAAATTTAGGAAGAATTAAACATCCTTCCATTCTTCCACACTAGCAAACTTCCACTTCTTTTATTTTTAGTAGTGGGCTGTGTTTTTAGACACCGTGTAGAGGTGACAAAGGTGCTGAGCTACTCAACCTGGCAAAGTGATAGCATTGGTAAGCATGACTAGAATAAGACTTCTATGTAGAGAGGAAATTTTCCTTACTCAGATTCTGGCAGACAGATTAAGTTGCTGTTCACATGAGGCCTTTGCCTCTCATTAGCTACTGAAGATTTCATGGGTTTGAGTCTTAGTTTTTACTGCATACCCACATTCACTGGAAGGACAGCTTCAAATATCAACAAGGGGTGAATGGTGCTTTGTCTTATATACTTAGTTAAATTGTGCATTGTACCCATTCGTTTGCAAGATCTAAAAAGCAAATTTATGTTCATTTTACCGAGCTGTTAAAGATAGTAGTTTTCCTCACAAAAGAATGTGGACAGGCATATTTTAATATGCTATTAAAAAAGCCTTTCCCCCTCTTTCTCCTCATGGCAGTGAAACTTTAGGTTCCTGCTTTTCTTCTTGATACCTTTATTACTGAAAAGGTGCTTTAGAAAGAGCCTTACTCATACAAGTAAGCCCATCAACTTGAGGGGTGGAGTCCGTAATTCATAATACAGTTTAAATCTTTTAGAAATATAAATACTGTTCCTGGTATCTGTGAAATACTGATTTTTATTATTATTAGGAAGTAGTAGCAGCTTGAAAAATGAATTGACAGTCTGATTTGGATTTATATTTATAAAGTATGTATATATGTTTCTGTGCAATATAGATCATAGTAGAAAAACAATTTCCTTTTATTTACAAGGCAATTGAGATTGTCATTATATTATACCTTTTGGTGCACAGAATGTTCATTTTCTTTCAAGCGTTATTCATTGAAAGAGGATAATTATGGTGTATTTCACAGACTGCCAGAAGGAAAATATATCTTTGAAAAGTTTCATTTCCCTTAAGTTGCTCATTTTCTATAGGAAGACAGAGCTATTAAGTAACATACCCATGACAAAGATTGATTAAAATGGCATAAAGGACTATCTTATCTCTAAGTACAGGGATTTACACGTATAACTCCCATGACTTTAAATGCAGTAGGTGAAATTAACTCTAGATATTGCATGAAAAAAGCCCGAGTAAATTGGTTTGTACAGAGAACTAGGCAAGGATGGGAGGGATAGCATGTTCAGTACCAGCCGACAAGCAGGAAGTAGCTTGTTCCTCTAGTGCACCTATAATGCAGCGTGCAGATAACCAAGCCAAGTTCTGTGCTGGCAGCCGTCAGGCAATTTTCGGTTGGGACAGGGTTAGCTGAGGGCTAGCTTAGTAAAGGTAGAACCTTCCTGATGTGGCTGAGCTTCTACTCTTCAGCCAGCTCCTTAGAGCAGTTCAGGCCCCTCTATGGTGCATCGTGCACTGGTCAAAGTAAATTTAGTCTTATCTAGAACAAGAGATGAGCCCTTTGTGCACAGTCTGTGGCTTACTTGGAGGTATATTGGCCCAATATGTTCCTTTCCACCACGCACACAGGTGTTTGCGACCTGTTCCACACTGGTCCCAGTGCTTAATTCTGCTTTGCTGGGAGCCTTTCATGACACTTGGGCCTTATTAACCCAAGTAAATGAACGCTTTCCTTTCTGAGAACCAAATTATTAGTTAAGATGTGGTAAATGATAGGGAATATGAATGCAAAATCCAAAAGATTTTGATATTTTTTTTTCTTTTACTCAGTGAAGAATTAGTAACAAACATCATTTTCATGGTAGCAAAACTGATTAGCTTACCCAGGCCTCCCCCCTCCCCATTTCTAGTACTAAAGGCAACAGTTTTGCTGGTATTTATCTGTGAAAGACTTGACTTTCAATTGAAAATGCACCTTGTAGAATGTGAAGCTCTGTAATAATTAGCTTTTTGGTATGTGATAGAAGAAGCTAAAATTTGCCTGTCCCAAGCTTCTTGGTATCTTCCCTCCATGCTGATCTTTTCTCTGACAGTAGCTCTGCTACTGTATGTTGGCAGCCCATCCAGTATCGTGGCAATAGTATGGTGCGGTGAATCTACAATTCAGAGTTTGCTAATACTGTAGGCAAGTAATTGTTATTTAAAATTTACTGTGTCAAGCATCAAATGTTGGTATTTGTTCAGAAACATACGATGCAATTTCCAGAGGACATAACTCACTTCGGAGTAATTCTACTGAAATTATCAGATTTATATCAAGGAATAATAAAGTACCATAGCCCAGGGCAAAATTTCACATTTTTTATATTTCTAAATGTGGATGAAGAAAAACTTTATACGTTCCAGCTGAAAAACTGTGAATATACACACACACACACACACACACGCATACATATACATATATATATATACATATGTCAGATCTGTTTAACAGAGATTTTAGATTTTGTCACATAAATGTGCACTTTTTGGTCTACTTTTTGGCAAAAATTCCATAAAAAAGGCATGTAAATAAAAGGCAATTCTTCATTGGATGCATCTTCTACACTGATTTATGTACACACACACACACACAAACAAAAATTTTTTTCTTCCAAAAAAACAGATTTTCATATTTTTGTAGAGTTTAATTTTTATTTCATACTGATATATGGCATAAGTAATGATTACTGCAGAAGTGTTAGACCAGGGTGAGAACAGAAACTAGCACTCATCTTAGTTATAAAATAACCATATTCTTTTATGGTACTTTGGAAAGGAGTTTTTCTTTAATTGACAAAGTGGAAACATCTGTTGCTGTCTCCAACTACTCTGAGTTTCATACTGTTTTTATAATTCATTTGTTTCTTTGCTTATGAAGTTTTCCTTCCAAATGCTTACAAAAAGTCAGCAATTAAGTAACTACAACAGGTGTTTCCTTTCTTGGGGAAAGGAATGCATATGATTATTGTAATTTAGATTCCTGTGTGAGTTAAGGAATTGGTCTGTTATTTGAAAACATTGCAAGCACATGGAAAATGATAAAAATGAAGTAGGAAGGTTGGATACATTTAAGAATGAGACAATTTTAACCCTTTCAGACTCTCTTTACATGTAAATGTTGTGGACGATTGCCATCACTTTAAAAAAGAGAACTAAATGTGATCAGATATGTGCTTATATGGTTTAGATGTATAGTAATATTTTCTGATGCCAAACATATGCTTTTATATTGTGACCTTTGTATAAGAAGCTGCAGTAACCATTCTGAAATATTCAATTTGTTTAATGGCAGACAAGTATTCCCTGGGAACGTCTGATAGCGTATCACTCAGATTGTTTGCTCATTTAACCCTGCCCCAGGTGCTGAATCTTAAGATAGAATAGCCTAGCAGATCATTTTTGGCTGCTATAACATGTAATCATATCCTCTCATCTGTTCTAGTCTTCTATTACTTGTTAATAGAAAATGTCAAGTTCCTTGAGTGTTTGTGAAAGGTGTTGTATTGACAGCAATTTAATTTTGAGTAACAACAGGAGAGACAACTTCAGTTAATATACACATTCATTCTACTAATAAAAAGATAAGTAGAATGTTCTAAAAATATTGGTGATAGGAATAATTTGATTAGGAACCAGTAAGACCACAGGTTGGATGTATATACTCTTGCATTGCTCACTTGAGGTAGAAATGGGATGTACAGGAGAAATTAGCGTTTGTGGATGAGAAAGAGTATAGTCTTTCTCTTACTTTGCACAAAGAGGTTTTTTTCATACTTAGGATCAATTTAAAAATTTTTTTTTCTTTCTCCATTTATTTTCTTCCTATGAACATTCATGGTCTGCTAGAGAATACTGTATAGCAGAATACAGTATAGCAAAAGCATGTGTCTAAGCACACCTACCAAGAAAGCAGTGTTTGGTAGTAGTGTTGCCTCAGTCATATTTTTACAGAGACCAGGTGCAAGTCTGGTGATTTAGTGCGCTTGCGCTGATGATAAGCCAATGTAAAGGAGAGAAGGTTCAGTCGGACCATGTCATCTCAGTGACCTGATCCATTTTTACCTGCTGCCTTTAAATTGTAGTCTCCCTCCTGACACTGCTAAGCGTTGCCAGTAAACCACCAGGTTGTTTATAAGAGCACATTGTAAAGCAGGGTGTATTGGAAAGTATGAGCTGCCCAATAAATTAATGGCATTGTGAGGTGCTGCCTGCTGGGGTGAAAATAAATTGTAAGAAAATATAGGAAGACAGGTAATGGGCACTAGCTATGTTGCRCAACGCTTTTCAAACTGCTGCTGCCTGTGTGCCAATAGATATGGCAATAACTGTCAACAAGATTTACAATACTTTCGCATTTACACAGTGAGAGTAGAAAGGTTGAAAGAATTCTATAATTTTGTTTAAACTTTAGCGCCAACTATTTCTGGACCTACTATTTCCAGGCAACCAAGTTGCAAACACACTGCTTGTCTTTCAYATGTGTCAGTGGGAGGGTTTATTATCATCATCAGAAGTCCTTGAAATTGGACATAAGAAAAATAGCAGTAAAGCAGAGATATATACTTAATTGTAAAATCCAGGTAGGTGCAGATTTTTCCATTTATTGTATATGCTGTGATTTCTGATAGCACTAAATCATGCTACCTATATATAACCTCAGTGGGCGACTCCTGCAGGGGAGAAATTTTCTAGCTCTGCTTCTTCCCCTGATATAGAAAAGCACATCTTAAAGCTACTGTGTTGGCTTTGTGTCCCCACTAGAGATGCATTCCTTGCTGCAGAGAGCTTCAAGATGCGAAGTGAACAATTTTAAAGGCCCTTTGTGCAAGACTCAGGAGTTGTTCTATCATCCTCCTTATGAGCATTCAGACCCATCTTTACATTTACGAAACTTTTAAGAGTTCTTAGCACTGCGGAGATGGTAAAATTATGGGATTGAGCTGAATTTTTTTTTTTCATGTTTGCCCATCCTCAGTGAAACTCGTAAACACCTTCTATGTGCACAGCTGTTATTTTCTGACGAAGACTCTGGCTACTAGCTAAATAAGTTCTTCCCATCTTATCAGAAAGGCTGGCTTATGGTTTTCAGTAGCTTCAGCTTCCAACCAGTAAGAAAGCTTCTTTAAAATATGGACTAGAACAGACATGGATTTTTAATAAATCACAGAAGGTTTCTATGTACCATTAATGTGATTCTAATGATCATTTTTTGTAGGTCTAATATGCTACTGAGTACAGGAAAAGAAATGAGATTAATATAAAAAAATAGCCTTTCTAGAACCCAGTGAATAACCCAAGGCTGACCAAACCATTCTTTGCATTACTTTATATGAACTGTATGAACAAACTGACAAATTAGCAGTTAGTGATTATTATTTTTGTTCTGTGTTAATTTGTAGGTCTTAGATACTAGACATAAAAATAAATACAGATCAAATGGGCATTTCCTGCTTGAAGAGTCGTAGAAGATTTTAGGTTGAAACAGATCTCCAAAGTCCCTCATCTAGTCCAACCCTCAAAAGCAGGTCTGATTAGATCAGATTGCTCAGGGACTTGTCTAGAATTTACACTTTAAAGAATCTAAAAAATGTATGATCTAAAGTTCATTTGCTTAAGTCTGAGGATTTGGTTCTTAAATACAAGGTTAARGAGAAGTCCAACATCATTCTGTATGTGACCTTAATTCAGGCAGTCAGTTTGTCTTTTTTTTTTTTTTCATGTTTCTTATTCACTTGCTCATTCACCTTGGACTTAGCTGACCCAACAGCCCTATCTCAGAGGCTCCTACAGTTCTCTTAGAAAGAGATGTCTGCTGGAGACCTGCCTTCTGGGAAGAGCCTTGATATTCCCACCCATGTGTGGGAATCAGCACTGTTATTTAAAACCTCAGTGAGACAGTCRCTATGACTGGCAAATAGTACACTGGAGTGGTTCTTCTCTTTTCACTTTCTGTTCAACATTCCCTGCTTTTTCATTTCTTCTCTCTTATGTTTATAACTACCCATTTTGGCTGCTTCAGGTGGAGTCCCAATATGTTCATTAGTCCCCTACAGACCAGGTTATCCCATTGATGATCAGTGTGAAGTTACATGTTGAATTGAAGCTTGTATTTAAATCTAATCAGGGGCAAGGGAATTTACATGCTTTCCTAAATCTAAATCATCTTCTAGAATACCTCACCTCTATTTATCTGGTCTCTAACTATACTTAAGAATATAATTCTTCTTTTATAACTTTTTTTGTTTCTCCTTATTGACTTCCTGCTGTTTGATTTTATTTTTATTTTATTCCAAGAAAGTTTCCGACAATATTAAGACTTCTGCATTCCAATAGGGTTTGCAGCCCTGTAAAAATAATGATAATAGGCTCCCTGGAGTGCAAAGGGCTTCATATTTAGATGACCATCTACAGATAGTCAAGAAGTTTCTGATAGGTGGCCATTCTCTCTGGCTGTGTAAAAAATTCTTCATGATTCAAGTTTTTAAATAAATTTATTTTATTCAATTTAAAATGTTCATTGCCAGTTTGGAGATATTTAGAACCATTACCTAAAAACTGATAAAATGAATGATTAAGTCTATAGAGCATAAAAAAGTCTTATGTTAGTAAGGAACAATCAGCAATTTTTGTTATAACATCGGAAATCATATTAAGATTGTAGACACTTTGAGAATTACTGACTAAGACATAATCAGAAGACATTTAAAACATCAAAAAATAATTGCTGTATAATTAATTTTGGGGTGATGGAGTTGATTAATCTAGCTCTGAAGCAATTTATGAAACTATCTCTTTTTACTGGTGAAAAACTGTATGGTTAGTCTACACAATGCTTTTTGGCTATAAAATTGCAACTCAGTTATCAAAATGCATAGAGTAGGGGCATAGGTAATTTTGCTTTAGTTATCAACTCGTGAGGTTACAAGAGATGTTTATTTTTAAATATTCTCATTCTGCAGTCTCTTTTCTACAGTGGGGAATAAAAACTCAGTGACAAATATCTCTTTGATACAGTTAAACCCTATTAGGTTTATATGTCCAAATTTGCAAAATTTCATGTGTGTATAAGCTATATCTGGGTGTATATGCTAACTAGACAAGACCATATACAACTCTATAACTTTGCAGGAACGTGCATTTCAAAGTAAGATCAAAGTAAGAGTCAATCTAATATTACCATAAAAAATAAAGGAAAAATTTCTAGGTTAAAGAAGTGCACTAGAGAAGGAGGGAATAGTAATATGTACCCGCAATATTAAAAAAAAAAAAGAGAGAGAGAGAGAGAGAATTCTGTTCTATTTTTATTTCAGCTGTATGAATTTTCTGCTTACATTGTGTGAAWGGAATTATTTGAAAATATGTAATAGAGACCTGACTAAAGTAATCTCTTTATGTAATCATTTCTTCCTTCTTGAAGGAGAGAACACTGAACATCAGATTTCTAATATTGCTGTCTGTGATAACTATTAAAAAAAAAAAGAAGTAAAATTTACAGTGTTGAAATTAAGGGTGGTCTGGTGATTGTTGTGTTGGGTGATGACCCCTATTAAAGTATTTCATTGCATTGCCACAGGATTGTCTCAGAGTTATAATTCTTGGGAAAGCAGTCTCACTAGCTTCTGTTGACCCTCTACTCTGAGCTAGCAAGGTCAGCTGCAGAGGTCTGTGTGGTGCGTACAACACTGCTCGTCATTCTTCCTGTTGKTTCACCTCAGACATATTCTAAATCTGAAAATTTGAGTTCATTTACATAATTGCATTGGTCYAGTGGTGATTCTTAAATCATTGCCTACTCATGTGAGTGCACCTTTATGAAATACTGCCTGCTCTGCTAAATTATTTTAACCTGCTGTGTCTGGCAGTCTCTGAGTTCTTAGTAGTCACTTGTCAGAGAATTCATGACAATTTGTTGGCAGTATCAGAAAAGACACAGATCAAATGGGCCTACAGAGCACATTGGTCTAGGCTAGGTTTCATTTGCATTCATGGAGCAGCAGTTTTGTGGGTGGGGTGGGGTTGTAAATAATTAGAGGTTTGGGGTTTTAGTCAAGTTCACTTTTACGTTGGTTTGCATTAGCCAAAGTCAAGAGTTGGTGATTAGTGTAAAATTAGTACTATATTTGTGAATTCTTTCTTTTTGGCCGTCTGTATATCATATTTCTGAGTATAACTACCATTTACTTTGTCTAAAATAAACAAAATTTACTTTTTTATTAGCTTAAGGGTTTTCTTTATGTTTTATAACATTATCTGTTTAAAACATCTCCAAAACTTTCCTAAGGCTGCCTATACTAATTTAGTAGTATGTCTGTTTAGTATGTTAGTGCTCCAAACTTATTTCTTTATGGTCTTACTAGAAGATTGTGTAAAATCTGTTYTGAATAACTTCAAAAATGTGTTGAACAGTATGTCCTGTCAAAATCTGAAAAATCTCCAAATCCTCAGATGTTTCTTGAGAGTAATGTCAAGGTTTTGGGTAGAGTTGAGAGATAGGTAGTTTAAAAAAAAAATCACTTGACAGTCAGCTCATGGAAAAAGATTTCTTCTGCTGTGGAAATAAAAGTACTGTGTTAAAACAAAAGCTAATAGGAGAGAAGATGGCTCTTTAGCTTTGAAAATGAAGGAGCTACTTTAAACAACTTGAAAGAGAGAGTGACATTGTGACCAGTGAAKTCAAAAAAATCGCTAGATTCCTTTCATTGTACATGCATTAAATATCTTTTGGTCTAGGTAGGCCTCATGTTTGATTTTTTTTAATTTTTTTTTTGGTAGGGATTTGGGAACTTCTTAACATATGTTCCATCATTATAGGAATCTGACAGATCTGTGAACTATATGACAAGTTTGGCCAATGCGAGCTGCTAGATAATTGACAAAATGTTGCTCGATAATTGAAAAAGAAAAAATCCATTTAACTAACATACACTACTTGTACAGCATGGTGGATGACATTGTTACATATCTAGCAACAAAAAAGAGGCAGAGCATGTGAAGTAGCATAGCTGGGTTGTCTTGGAGGAATAGGAAGTCAGCTGTGTGTGTGCTTCTGCCCCTCATTAGAAAATGCTTCATGCTGTGTTATGACCCCAAAAAGGCATTAAATAAAGATTGGACGTTGCTGTTGTGATGGATTTGCATGATGATAGTAGTGTTGCAAGATTTATACTGTAAAGTATGTATGTTTACAGTTGCTGTGTTTTGAATGTAATCTTGAATCTCACAAAGGCTGCACTAGTCTGAAAAGTTAACTAAACCAGTAAACAAAGTAAATCTCTTAATTCAGTGTTATGAAGCATATTTGTGCTTGTTGTGCATCAGCTGAAAACCTCCCAACAAGTATTTCATAAACACCTGTGCAATCAAAGGACACTTACTAATGAGTATAGTAGACTATCCTTAATTGTGTAATAACTTTTGCATGTAAACATTGGTTCCCATTAGTCTTTATTAATGCATTCTTCTTAGTAATGCAAACTTTGTGCATTAGCTCAACTACATCTTGAGATCACCCAACTTCTCATGTCAGTGGCTACTTTTCCCCCTTCTGTGACTCCCTGACCTCACACAGCAGCTGTTCATACAGTGATTATCATCCAGTGGAGCATGCTGCTGTAGAGCAAGCTTGCATTTTAAAAATAGACCTGTTAATTTAGTGTACATTTTCATTTTAAAAGAACAAATTTAAAAATTGGAGAGGAGGTTAAGAAAAAAATGCAAAAACATTATTTGAAAGCATTGTTTATTTTCTTATAGTGTTTATGGGTGGGTGAAGTGGGGATACAGAGCAGAATACTTTCTAATTGGCATGAGTTCAGCCAGCTCAGAATTGGTACAGGGATACAGGACTGCATAGCTAATAGTTTCATTTAGAGGACCACACACAGTTGCTGCACATGTGAGGGAAGCAAGCAGACAGATGTCCACATCCCCTGGCTTTAATAATAATAATAATAACCCTCCAACCTAACAGACTGCAAGCAGGAAAGACTTTCGGAGAAGTATCACCTTTTTCTCCCCCTGAGAATCAAGTGCATTCCTGTAACTTTATATATGATCTTCCCTAGTCGAGGGATAGAATTTGGGTGTCTGACTGGCATGTAATAATCTGTCCTTTTAAGAGGAGATTAATTTGTGTCCTTTTATAATACAAAAATATTATCATTTTTCTCTGTAACAAAGCCATGAAAGTCATCTCTGCCTCCTGTAAGAAAGAACAAAAGGTGGCCATTCTTTTACACCAAGAGGAAGACAGATACCAGTAATGCAGACCAGAGTTATATGGTGATATAAATATATGATATCTAATGGCTCAGTAGGTATGTGGAATTAGWAGGTAAAGTATCTGCTGTCTCTCCTCTCTGCTTCCCAGAAGACGAGGCACCTCCTAATTTATATGGCCACACATGTAGTCTTCACCAGCTGTAGTGTTTCTGACTCCCAAGAATTCTTTTCCTGTAGGAAGCAGATCTTAAGGTCTTCTGAAAAGCTCAGGTTTCAGTAGAGGAAGGGGGTGGTTTTTGGCTCTCCTGGCTGCAGAAAAATACCTTCACTGAAACTCTAAAGGTTCAAGAAACAAAGGAAATTATAAAGAACAATTGTAATTTTTTGGAAAAAAAAAAAAGTCTTATGGCTGTAGGATGTTAGTCATATTTTCTATCTGCCTGAAAGTGGGGTGGCGCTGTCAATTTTTTCAGCCTGCTGTAAGTAGGAATAACAAAAGCAAAGTGTGAATATTTGTCTGGATTTTTGCAAGAGGAGCAGTACATTATTTGCTACCCCCCCCTTTTGCAATTTCTTCCCAACTTCAAAAGTTAGAAATTCTGTTTCAAATTGAAAGTTAAGAACCTCTAAAAACTTCCTGCTTTCACCTGAGCTGCTCTTCCAGTTCTTCCTTGACATACTGAGTAGATTTTGAAATCTCTGTCACTGCATGAGATATCCAGCAAGAAATGTTTGTATAGAAAGAGTCATGGTCTTTTAATTACAGACTGTGCTTGTGTTTATATTAATATCACAGCCATCAGCAACTGCATCCATGCAGTGTCAGCAGTAATTAGCACCGAATATATAGGCCTCTACTCAGGAAGAATTGCTGAATGTATGATTTAACAGCACTGTAAGTGCTCCTTCACTATCCCACACAAAAGCATTTTTAGTATGAATTAAGAGTGTCTGAAAAGGAGTTGCTGTTTAAGTATAGCAGCTCTCCCAGCTTACTCTGCGCTGCCCCAAGTAAACACGGCCTGAGTGAGCGGAGGGGCTGAAGGTGACAGACATATGAGCAGTATAATGTAGCATGGGCAGGGGCACCTCTCATTTGACAGGAAAATTTCAGACTCCTTGACTTTTTTGCTGTTTGTTTTGTTGCTTTTTCCTTGATTTTTGTGCTTGTTAAGGAGATAGTTCAGTATTAAGACATTTAGCACTTGAATAGACTTATTTCAGACCTGCAATGTAGCCTAATTTACTGTAATGGAGACTTAAATCCTCTACATTACAATGGTATCACAAGTTTAGTTTCACAAGTTATGTGGGTTAACATAGTTATATGGATTTACACAGGCCTGTCCATCAAAATTATATTTTCTCCTCTTCAACAAACATATCTCCAGAATATTGCAATGCCAATGACCTAGTAAACAAATCTGTGCTGTGCTTTGTTTTGTTTTGCTTTTTTTTCCCTTAAACCAAATGCCTGTGTCATCTTAATAGCATGCAGAACATAGGCCCAAAACCACAGGGAGGGTACATTCATTTTTATTTTATTTTTAAATAATGGAACCTTTTGCTTGCTGGAATGAAAGTCTCTCTTAAGCTGGAAGTTTCTCTCCCTCTCTGTCATGGGGTTTTGGGTGCAGAAAGCTGGCTGAAAGATGGGTGAAAATTTTAAATAATTAAAAAAAAAAAAAACATACCTTCTAAAATCTCCTGCTCCTTGCTGAATTTGTTTTGGCGTGCAGAGGCACTAATGCACCTGTGGAGAGAATGTTCTCTGTGATGGATGACATCTGGTTTGAAGACAAAAGTGGAATATCAGTAGATACAGTTAAGGGAATGACAGTGGTAAGAGCCAATCTTGCTGGCAACTGCCATGAGGTCTCTGAAAAACTGTTTGAAAACACACACAGCTTCCTCATAAACTCCTTATATTTGCAGCCTTACAGACAATGCAATGATCTGCAGTCTTGCAATAGTCTTATGCTTGCAACTGTGTGTAAAACAACAGTACATCTATTCATATAGGGAAAATCCTACTATTATTCCTTAGTTATTCAAAAGTAAGGATAAACTTGTTAGAGATTTCTAATAGGTTTGGAAACTTGTTTTTTTTTTTTTTTTGGTCATAGTAAGTCCAAATGCACCAAGGACTTAGTCATATGTTCAGCCTTATGTAGCTTCCTTGATTTCCATTGGGTTACTGCATATATGATTAAATGCATGCATAAACCAATTAAAATTGTTTTGGTAATGAGGTTTGAAAAGTTTGGTTAGCACTCATTTAATAGTTTGGCCAAAAATTAATCATTATAGTAATCATTATAGAGTGCTTAACGTCTATGAAAATTCTTGAATTCATTGTCTAGGAATTTCTGAGGAATCACTTCTTCTCTATATGGAAGATAGATTCTGGTGCTTGAAAAATTACCTAGGGCATCTTATTAACATACATACTTAAATGTGCATAAATCAAAATATAATACAAAAGACTGAGAAAATAGAAAGGAAATGGATTTATTTCAGCTTCTGAAGATCCTGCATAAACAGAGCAGCTCCTAACTGGCAATGGTAGTTCACCTTATTAGTGCACATTAAATCATGAACTTAATCCAAAAAACTGATTTATTTCCACTTATTTTATAGTGGATGCCACACGATATATATATATTTTTAACCTGCCTTTAAGAGCTTGCGGAATGCAAGTGTTCCTGATTCCAGATTAGCAAAACTGTTTATGGTTAGGTGAAGTTTAGCTAAAATGTTTTTTTACATCCTATTCCAGTGTTGACTTTAATTAAGAAAATAGAGGCAAAGAGAGACCTACAGAAATGTCATATACAATTCCATATTATGTTGTGCTAAAATGTAATAACTCTCCCTAATCACTCTTTATAGTCTGGGTAAGTCCTAGACATAGCAGACAAAAAAAAAAATAGTAGCAACAGAGATAGACAAGTAGACTTTTGTAGTCACACAGTCTAGGCCTTGCAACCTTGGGATAAAAATCTCCTGTGAGGTTCTTCACACCTGCCTTCTGACATCTGCACAGTAGCTATCTGCCTAACTTGTCACTGTAGACTCCCTTTTTAATAAGTGTATGGGAATAGGGCATGATTCCTCTTGTGATCCTAACAGAGATATTTGAAATAGATCAGATGAATCTAATTATAGTCATGCCTATTACTCTGAGAGTCCGGTAGAGTAACTGGGATTACTTATTGACAGGAATATTGCCTTCAGAAATAATTACGAAGTCATAGTAGACAAAACAAAAGATGTCCATATAATCCACCTGCCAATGCAGCTGTAACAGGACAGTCTAAAAGTGACACAAGAAAAGCCTGGAAGGCTTTCTGATAGTAATCCTTCTTCCCACTGTCTAACAGTTTCCCTAATGTGTCAATATTTCAGTTACATTTGTGTGACTGCTCTCTGAAAGGAATGCTAATAAAGCCTCCAGGTGCTCAAAACCATTCTGAGTTATTCCTACATGTGGGAATCAATATGATGCAAACCAGGTGAGAGACTTGGTTGAGTCAGGCCGTCAAGGGCACATGCTCTTCCAACGGCTGTACCAGATTTAGGAGGTACTGCCCTCCCAACTGCTTGTGCCCACTCCTGCACTGAAGGCAGGCACCAGTGAGCAGCTGGAGGCCAAAACAAGTTTAGCTCATGCAGCTAGAGCTAGGGTGGAGCATCTATTCATGGCTTTGCTTTATGGTGGACATTATGTTGTAGAGTTTGTCAGTACTGACTAGAAGTTTTTGATGGCCGTGTTATTGAAGATATCTGTTACTCTTGCATGAAGATCAGGAGATTCGCTTCTATTTCCAAAAGCAGTAAATTCTCTGTGATTACAGTCCTTTGGAAAACTGTGTTTTTTGTTGTTTTTTTTGTTGTGGTTTTTTTGGTATATAGATTGGCAAGTATGACCCAGGTATATCTAGTCAAAGACCCTGTGATTATTGTTCCTGCTGAATGGCTCTATAGATGTAGTAGTACTAATATGATTTAGTTGAGAGTTTAGGACTGTGTTTCTGAGAAGAGTATGAAATAATGATTTTTAGAAGGAAAAGAAACATATGCTTTAGGATTCATCCCAGCCATGAGAACAGCATTATGCCGCATGTAAAGCTGAAAGTCGGCATGGGTTTCTTCCTCTCTTCTCTACCACAGTGTCAAATATATAATTTGTGCAAACTAGCATATGAATTATTAAAAACATAAGACCCAATGTACCTGTGAAGCATTCGTCATTAAAAAAATAAGTTCAGAGCAGAAATAGCTTTAAACTAAGTGACAGTGTATTTTTCCAGTGGAGTTATGTTTGTGAATATTATTACTGCCAGGTAAATAAAATATTTGCAAGACTATTTGTTTATATCTCAAAAGTTATGCTCACTCTTTCAAGGAGGCCAAGAGCCCTAAGAGTATGGATTAGGAGAGACAGAGATTGTACCTGCATGATGATAAATTGAATCATTAAACAGCATTCCTTATTCTGTCCCCTTATTAAATGAAAAAATATAAAGCATATAATAAGCAGCTGCATAAGGCAGACTACACCTGAAATGATTTGTGCTATTCATAACCTTTTTAGTAACAGGCAGATTTCTAACACAGTAATTTACAGGTGYTCTTGAAGAAACCTAATCAATATATTATCTCTTGTTTTGAATAAGCTTCTGTACAAGCAAACAATGAATAGACTGTGTTTTGTTGAGTCTTGCTAATTTTTCCTGAGCTATAGGAAACTTGGATCCCAGATATATAAATATCTGTCTTGAATTTTAAGGAAAATTTGATTTTAARGATCAGAAACTTTCAGTTCTATAACAACCAATATGCGATATTAATGGTCAAGTTTCAGAGTATTAATGAGGGTCCTAGCATCAGTCAGGAAATTAGATATTAATAATGGACCTGAACCTAACCCAGTGAAATACTCCAGAGCTTTGGGAGCATTCCTATCCTGAATTCAACAGGAGAGAAACAGCACATGCTACCCTGCAAAGAGTTCAGCTGAAGTCACTCATGTACAAAAAAGCCCTCACATGGCTTCTTAATCTTATGAGTATCCCACAAAGTGAACTGTTTCCATGTATGACTCCTGCTGACAAGGCATTGAAGCTAACTTTCCAGGTGTTTTCAGACCAATCTGGCTGACTAACAGGAAAGACAGGCAGGGAGGACTGTTTCTCTGCAAGAGGTATCTTGAGGACCACCTAAACTGGTCAGGTATCTGAAACAATGACTGTGGTATATAATACTCTTTTTGCATATATTTGTAGTCATGGAAGATATTTATAGACTAAAAAAAAAAATCTGTTGTCCTGAAGGTCTTCTAATGAGCTCTTGTATTAAACAGTTTGAACTAGGACCTTCTCCATTATTTTCCATCAAGAGCCACAGGCCTATTCTCGTTTTGATGTTATTATCTCATTTTTATTAGTTTACAAAGATTCCAGTGCATAAAGCCCCAAGAGAATGGTGACAGATTTGAATTCAGTAGCAGTTATGAAATGCCTTGGGTATAAATATTTCCTTTTATTGAATCTATTGCTTTTGGCTTTGGGTGCCAGAACACAGTCTTAAGAAAACTTTATTCCTCCAGGCAATATTTTACTGTCACTCCCCTCTAAGCTAGTCATATGAAATAGCTTTCTGTCACATCTCAGCAATTTGCAGTAAAAGCAGTGTTAATTTTTGTCTTTTTTTGCTGTTGAATTATAGCACCTGCAATTCATAGAGAGTATATAGAAGGTGTATTCCTTCTCCAGAAGAAGAGTAGTCGTTTTGCAGAAAATAAGTTTGTTTAGATAGTGCCTTGAAGGATGGATAGTGCCTTGGAGGATGGAGAATGAAGGATTCAATCCAGATCTGAGTGTAATACATAGTACTTTCCTGGGGCTTCTTATTAAAGGTGGGCATAACATGGCTATAAGTATTAGTAAAATTCAGACTGTAGTTTGACAGAACAAGTTATATGTTTCCATACCACTTTGTTTTGTAACTGGATTGTGTCCTCCAGTAACCATTATAATTCTCTGTATATCCGTATGATCTCAGAAACTGACAGAACTGTGATCCTGATATATCTCAGATATGTAATGTTCAGTAATCTGGAGTTGGTGACCATTCCCTATTTCTGTTGGCATTTCTTAGAAATCTCTTCCTCCTGTTCTTCAGCCTATATTTTTCATGGCCATTAGGACCTGATTTAATTTGGTAGGATACCTGGTAGGGATTAGGAGTGGGGAAAAGGCCATGCAGAATGAGTGGGAGAATATCAGGAACGTTGTAAGACATGTCCCAGAAATAAGACTTCATTATATTATCCAGTCTTCAGTAATTTAAACAGACTCTTCTACTTTTTGCATCCCCAATAGTTTTCTATATTGGAACTCAGAGTAAAGGACAGAGTTTTTTTAAGAATGCTATGAGTCTATGTTGGGTAGCAGTAAGAAACTTTTCTTGCTGGGGCCAAAATTAGTAGTGATCAGTTTGGCTTTTCCCCTGTCTTGCAGTATCAAATGGGCATAGTAAGGTGAATAGATATAATGTTTAGAAATTTAACACACTTGTGTTGATGTGAATGTGTAGGTCACCTCAGTTTGCAACTGCTACAGTGTGGAGAAAAAGCTATAAAGATCTACTACATGTGAAAGGGATTTGAGATTTTGCTGCTGGTGGATTTTTTTTTTCTTCTGCTTCTGCAGAAAATAAGAAAGGATCTAGAGATTGAGCTAATCCCATGGGCATTTGAAGGGGAATCTACCCAGGGTTCCAGGTGGTAGAGTGGATTTTGTTCTCTCTTATGTGGAAATTACTTAATACATTCATTTGAAGTTGCAATTTATCACTTAAGCCTCTCCACCTGAGTGTCCAGATCCATCGTTCTTATGTCAATATTGTTCTCTAGCTTTGCAAGCCCTCCTAGTCCCTTGACATGTTTGTAGAGAGTAACCAAGAGTCCTTCCTCCCCTTGTACAATAAACAAGCCAAACTCTTCCACTTCCTTTAGCCTGTTTGTAGCAATTTGTAGCAATTCCTCTCTTTCCATTCCTGTTTTGAATTCATCTGTCAATTCAAGTAAGATTTGTCTTCTTACTTTGTCAACTTTGTATTGACAAAACTCACTTTTAAAATTATTTTTAAATTCATCAGTCTTCTGCTGGAAAAGAGGTTACCTGTGTCCTATGACTGATCCTGTGGCAGCAAACTTTTCTCCTACCTATTGGGATTCTCTCATACCTCTTGGTAATATTCTGCTATATCAAAAAAAAATAATAATAAATAAAAATAAACAGTAAATCTGCTATGAAAAGAGGAAAGACATGTATAACAATGTCTAGTGAAAGCTGATCAGTGTATGTTTTATAAGTATAAAGTAAGCCTTAATCATAACCTTATCTTTTAGGTGGTAACATTTAGTTAGCAGTGAGTATAGTTAAAAATGAAATGTTGCAGTAATACCATGCTATTATTGGCTGTACTTACACTAGGGAGTTACTAAAATTATCTGAGAACTACTACATGCCCACTGTTACATAAGGTGCAAGCTCATTGTTTATTTTGTGGTTACAATGTTCAGTCCAAGCAGTGGTGTTATAAACTGAAGCCACACTACATGAACCTCTAATACGTGAGGACTGACAGTACAGTGCCTGACATCTAAAGAAGGGGAAAATTCTAAAGTTGCTAAGAAATTTGTAATAGCTGAAAACATCAACCATACTTCAGCTTCCATTTTCTCAATTTGTTTTTGACATGATCACCAAATCAGCTTAGTTCTAAACCTACAAACAATAAACAGCAGCTAAAAAGTAACATGTTGCACTTTTTCCTTAGTAAAATTATGATTAAAGTCTGTTCACCTGGGAAAACACAAATCTACATCATAAACATAATGGTGCTTCAAAGAAGAAGTAATGATATGGTTTATGAATTTTAATTTCTGTTTCAAAATCAGCTAGTGTGCTTTCTATAAATGTAAACCATCTGTTGGCACCTTCTAAAAGACTAGAATTCAGTTCATCCAATCATGAATTATTTATTTAGGATTTTCTTCCTAARTAAAATCTAGGTTTTCTTTTTTCCTTCTTCCTTAATAACCCATGTTTTTGTGTGAAGTGAAATTTCAAAATCAACACATTCATAACTTATAAACAACTGTGTGAGATGTTTTCAATTATGATTACATCATGAAGACAGTGGAGAGTAGTTTCAGTTTTTTCTTTGGAAGCATATTTTGTAACTTCATGTTACAAAATTGTACTGCTTTTATGGGTATTTTAACTTCAAATAGCATCAAATTCAGGAGAACAGCAAGGCAATGGTGGAGTTGCCATAGTAGGTCTATCACAACAGATTTGAGACTTGAAGAAGTACATTACTTACATAAGTCTCTACCAGCTCAGTGAGAGTATATGTCTGTGTATACTGGTTAGTATTTATTACACATAGGTTCTTTTATTAATTTAAAAACATCTAGACTAAATCTATAGGAATATTCTTCCACTGTGCATTGATATTAGCACTGTGGTTCTCAGATATGTTCAGGACTCGTTCTTTGGAAGGATTTCATAGTGAAGCACAGCTCCAGTTTCTAAAGAAGCCATGGCTGGTCCGTCTTTTATCCCATGTGTTTTTTTTAGTTTGTGTGGGTTTTTTTGTTTTTTTTCCCTTTCCCTCCCAGCAGCTGTTCTTGATGAGATATATTTGGACACTTGGGAGAGGAAGCAGAAATGGATGATCTATCTTGTTGCACTTTGCTAATTAGAACAATTCCCAGTGACCTCCATCTGCGTAGGTTCAATTTTGCCTTTGAATCATGAATCAACAAACATTTTTCCCTATTTGGTAATCCACTGCTCCTTGATCCTGTGAACAAATAATACATTAGCCTTGTCTTTTTTTTTTTTTTTTCCTGGGAACACTGAAAAACTGCTTGCTTTGTTTTTAATTGACATTTACTGTAATGAGACCTACAGAGTCTGGTTTGGTGGCAACAATGATCATGTCATCAACTGTAAACCAATTTCATCGGAGCATAATTGGAGCTAATGGAAAAAAGTTATAACTATTTCTAAAAATCATCATTGTTACCTACTTTATTTCCATTAGACCTTTGCACCTTTCTTACAGTGACCTTTCAAATTCGGTCTCCAACTATTTCTTGTCTTTACTAAAATTAGTATCTTGATTGCTAATATTTTGCCATTCTTTTGCTAGATTAATGCGAAGTGTTTACTATGCTGTAGGTGTTACTGTAATTTCTGATGCTGTTAATTGCAGCATTCAGGGGAGGAGGAATTATATTGGAAACATATCAGTAAGAATCCCTTTTGATTTGGAAATGTTTTTGTTCACTGACTTCCAAAATCTGTTTGCCCCTCAGCCGGGTTTTTCTTTATCTGTCATCTTTAAGTTAATATCAGGCCTTTTTTCTTCTCTCCCTCTTCTCTCCTCCCACCCCTTCTTTTGTAGGAATATAAAAGATGAACTGAGGTATGAGGGGTGGTGTCTTTTACTGAATGCATATCTCCACATACAGTATGAAGAGTTTCCTAGGTGTCTGCAGTAATGTTATTTTTCATGATGATTAGGGGAAGGCACAGGAAGGCAGAACTAATAATTCCCTATTTAAACACTTCCAGGCTCATACAGGATCACCATCTGGAACCGCCCATTTCTCTCCATTTGCTGTATACAGAACCTTCAGTGACTAACAAACTAACTTAAGATTTTATGTGCTTAAAAGCAATTGGAATGAAGGTGCCCTCTCTTCTCTCACCCCATACTTTAACAGGTTTAATTTCCTGAAATCATATATATATGTCATATTACATAATTACTCAGAGCTGTTATCCTATAAGTTCTTAAAGCACTGTATAAATTGTAGTCTCCAAATGAATACATTTGTTTAAATAAAAGTCTTTGTGATCACTTTTCTGTCTCAAACTGAATTCAACCCAATGTAGATCTTGATTTGATTAAATAGTTGTGTGCATCCTTAGCTTTAAGAACACCCCTATGTTGCATTATTTTCAATTTATGTTAACTGGATTTACACATGTACTTAAATGTTCTCATAAATACTTGCATCAGTTTCTTAGACTGTGAGACCCCATCAATTTATTAATATAATTTAAATGTTGAATAAGCATTATAGTTCAGGAAACCCATTATTGACATAAAACTTGAATTTACATATGTACAGGTTTATACAAAACATGCCTTAAAAGTCCATAAATGTATATCTTAATGGCTAATTTCTCTTTGTCATAGTAAGAAAAAGTAGGAAGAAAAATATTAACAGAATCATTTGATAGCACATTGTACTTGAAATAGTGGTAACTCTAGAGTTATCCATTTCTTTATAAAAAAGTTTCCACTTCCATTTTTCATGGAAGAGCACAAAGGTGTAGTTGGTGCTTGCTCACTTCATTGTTTGCAGGTTTTCGAAGCATTTCAAAGGAGAACTGACTCACTTGACTTTACCTGGTGCTCTATGAAATGTAATCAACAGCAGAGGTAGACTGAGTTCAGRAAAAAGCCAACAAAAGTCATTTTATGTGAAAAAATACATACTTTGAGAGTTTAGACCATTAGCATCTTTATTTSAGTAAGAACATGAACTTGTCTCACAAGTATTAGGACTCCATATGACCATTGACAGACCTCATCATATGAAGTAAGTCAAGAATGCAGAAAAGTTCAAGATCATCAGCAAAAGAGTTATTACATGAAAGAAGCAGCAAATACTTCTAACACTAGCAAACCTTTGTTAGTAAAAACAATAAATTAATAGTGCGGTAAAATACTAGCAGAGTTCCATAAAAATGTTCTCTGTAATATCTTTTCCTCTGAAACTTCTTTTAAAAAACATTTTATCAAAGTGAATTGAACTGAATAAGATTTTCAATGAAAAAAATATCCACATAACCATTTTGACTCTCTTACTGTGTTTTGATAATGCTGAAGTTCAGGTATTTATACTATAATAATTTTAAACCAATATAATATGCATTATCTTCATTGCTTATATAGTAAATCAGATCTGACTGTATCAAAATAAAATGTTTTAACGTTAATAAAGGAAAATATTTTTAATTGTTTAGAACCAATTCTGTTAAGAATTTTATGAAAATTTCCACATTTTGAACTTTTATTCCAAAACTGATGAAAACCTTCTTTCCCACACAATGGAAATAACATCATTTTAATAACTCTGGTTACTAGCTTTTCATGCTCTTTTCAGTTTGCACTTAGGACTTGAACTCAACACAGGTAAAATTCGCATTTACTTCAGCTGACAGTTCTGTGGGTTTTTTTATCTCTGCTAGCATAGTTTAAGACCACATTTTTATAGCAGAGCAATTTTCTAGATTGAAGTAAACAAGAGAATGACCCTAATTCTGTAGCCAACATTGATGTGAGTAGTTTTATTTATTTCAGTACAATTGTTCAATGAGTAAGAAAGGCAAGCCATCAAGCACAGGAATTAAATATCTTTTATTTAAGGATTTTTTTCCCCTTTGTTTTCTCATTCTGCTGTCCATTCCTCTGGGCAAAAAAAAATTCTATGGGGGAAACAAATTGCAATTTGAATTTTAAGGAATGATTCCATCTCTCATATTTTAGCATTTCCCCTCCCCCCAAAAAAAAGATCAGTGCAGCATTCAGTGCTGTTGCACCAATTCAGTGCAATGCTTCATTTAGATGGGCAACAGAGCCACTCTGCCCCAGCGGCAGCTCGAAATTGTTCCCCTGAGTGAGCTGGAGTGCTTAGCGCTCCCAGGAGTATACAAATTGCTACGTATTTTTAAGGGCATGACATGCCTGCTGCCTTCACCTTTCCGCTTGTCCACATATGCCACCAGCCGATCCCGAGGGCTGCTGGATACTGGAGTCGGAGCTCTGCCGCATCCCCCTTGGGGAATTCGGCAACATGCTCTGTAATGAGCGCTCTGCATACTGCAGCATCTGCTATTATTCTAATAGAGTTTCTACAAAAACATTTGAAGTCAGAGGCGGCTTCCTTGTGCTATAGACACTTAACTTAAACATTTATCGTTATGTTATAGCAACTGTGCGAGGCCAGCATCTCTCAGTCAATTTGGCTCAGGGGCTTGTTTTGTAACACTCTCGGAGCTGCCAGCTCTCAAGACATTTGGTGTTTTTCTTCAATCCCCAGATCATGGAATCACATGATGCAGTAAGAATATCTTTCACTTTTATTAAAAAAACAAAAAAAACCACAAAAGCCTTGAAACATAAAAGAACATTTTTAGCCTCTATGAGCACAAAGGAACACTTGGAAATTTTTCTTTCATAGGCACCTAATCCAAATGAAAGGACTCTTCCCACAAGCTGTATGTTTGTATTTTTAAGAAAGTCTCATTCTGAGGTGGCAGAAGAATGATTTCTTGAACAACCAAGGATGCCTGTTTTACACTCTAAATACATTAGGTGATCTTGGGACAGTGCCAGAAGACTTTTTCCTTTTCTTCTGCTTATTGAAGAGCTTTCATGTCTTTGGGTATGAGGCCTCCTTTAAATTTACTGTCACTGACATTTCTATTGAATTTAGAAGGTCTAACTTCATATTCAGACATTATTATTATTGATTTGGGAAGTCATAAGAGGGGTAGTTATATTTTAGGTATTAGCACTCTTCTGAGGTCACCAATTAAATTTTATGGAGAATATTTTTCCTCCACTCAACTGTAACTTATGAATAGATTTAAGTATTTGTTAAAGGTTTATTTTACGTTGCAAGACATTACTTTGGGTTTGRGTTCCCGGTGAAAGCCTGACCTAAATTCCCAAAGGAAACAAGCCTGATATGTTTCTGCCTTCTTTCAAATAATAATCCACTCCTAGACAGAAACTCTGGCCACAGTGAATTTTAGCACTAGTTCTGCAGGGAGAGCATCGGACTCTGCAAGTACAGGCCAATAGTGTAGCCAATAATCTATACTGTGGAAGGATGAACATATCTAGCATGTGGTCTATATTGAATTCTCTCTCCTCTAACGTAGTCAGTCTGGAGATCACTGCTAGGGCAGTGTAAGGACTGTTTCTTAAGCCTGTTTTGGATTTTGGTTTGGATGATTTGTTTGGCCTAATATACAAATCTGTATTGCTCAGTAATTCAGAGAACTTTATTGAAGATGAAGTCAAAATTGGTAACCACCAGAGGACTAGTAATAGCAAAGGAAAACTATGTCCGCCTGCAGGCGGGTCATTGATTGACTGAGTTAAATGAAACCTATTTACTTTCCTGCATATTCTGAACTGAGGAACGTAGATTTGCCTCCACTTGGCCTTTTATGTAGATGTGTGCGGAACTGTACAAATTACAACTGTTCAATAATCCAATGCAATTTGTTATATTTTTGTCTAGTTATGTTACAGCTGCTGCTAGTAAAATACTCTGCTGCACAGTATTTTATTTTTATTTCCTTTTTCTTACTTTTTATAGTGCTCTTGAAGGGCATTTGACATTCTCTTTCTTAAATATGTGCTTTAGAGTTCTCCTACTTTGTAAGTTTTGTGTGTGTGTGTGTGTGTGTGTGTGTTTAATGCCATGTGGTCATAATTGTTTTTTCAAACAATGAGTAGTGAGTTTATTTTTAATTGAACATTTTCTGAGACTGGAAAATTGTCTTATACAAAAGGGTCAATAAATTTACAATAAATCAATTTATACATACATATCTCAAAATATTTTTAAAGATATTTTAAGTACAAAGGTAGTGATATTTTGTGAAGGAAGGCACAAGAGTCTAAGAAGAGTAACTGTCGTATAATCACACTATGTCACTGGTTCATTGATCCAGTCTCTGAATGTCTATGCTGGCTGCTTAACAGAAATGGAAAGAGTTCCCACAATAGATAAATATGAATACCTGAGAGGAAATTACTTCCATATCTCAAGTAAATTATGGTTGATTTAAGCTTTGAGGCATGAAGTCTTTATACCCTAAAAATTGTAATCATAACTCAATTAAGATTTTTATTTATTTTATTTATTTTAATTTGTTTCAGAATTCTCCTTCAATCTTCCCTGAGTGGTATTTTCAATAGTCTATTTCATAAGAAAGCTGATTGTTTAAATTTTGCTGCTTTTTACTTGTCTTTGAGTATTTCCTTTTTATTTCATTATGAAAGAGTGTACAGGACAAGTTAGGAAGCTGTGAATGCCAGTATTTAGAGGAAAAGTGAAGATCAGAACTGATTATGAGAGAGAAAATAGGACAAAAGGATGCTGATCTTCATAAGAAAAAAACAGTGGAGAGACTGAAGGATCTCTTTTGGGCTTGGCATTATTTATGTAAACTTATCTCAGATCACTTTCTCCATGGAAAATCATAGGCAAAGAAGAGCAGTCTCCGTAAGGTTATGCTCAAGGAGCTTGTTACCCTATTTGGAGGAGTTCGGCTTTTTCACCTTTACAGGCTGAAGCTAGATATCTAGGCTCCCTGCAGCCACTGATGACTCCTGGTTGTGCTTCCCTCTTGGGAGGCTGGCAGGGAGCATGGCTGGAGAACCAGAAGGAGGTCCATGGACCTCCTTCTCTTACAGCTCCCTTCACAGTAGCCTTTGGTAACACGGGCTCTGCTAGGTGCCGAGTGTCTGAGGTGCAGCGCAAAATCTGACTGTAGAGTCATCTGCCTGCATTCATAGACCTAWCAGCAGTCTTTCATATTCCTTGACTTCTTCATCAAAAAACTGTTGTAATTTCTATATCTTGGATCTCTATCTTTTCTCACTTTTCATACCTTTGAGCCTTAAACTTTCTAGCAGACAATTTTTAACGTTATTCTTCTCTGGAATCAGCAATAACCTTGCCTAGGTTGTAAAAGCCTGATGTTCAAACTACACCTTTTTTTTTTAATGTGTTCATACCCTGTCTTGGCTTGATTGCTTACATGAGTTTAAAAAAACAAAACAAAACAAAACAAAAAAMCCCCAGCAAGTTGGAAACAAAAGCTGCAAGAATGATATAAAAAGGATGCAATGACTGCTGCACCGTTATGCTGTAGATGAATAATAGACTAGTCTGTAAACAGATGCAAGGCAAAGATGAATACAAAATGAATGAGGGGAAGCAAACAGAAAGAGGAGTTAGGAAAATAGGCTTTGAGAATGTTTAATCCTTTTCCTGGGAAAATACGGTGGCACTGGCAAAGGAAATCTTTCTCTTCTCTGCAGTATAATCAGCACTTCAGAAGTATCTGTCTGCCTTGGACATGCATAAAAGAGGACAAAATCTGTGTATATGGCTGTAGCTATTGATCAGATGCGTAGTTCTTATTAAACCAAACAAGGTTCTGCTTTGTGAAATTGCTCAGACAAATAAAATTATTTCGTAAGAACAATGTTTGTTGGGGAACTGGAAAACCATGGCTTACGATTTTATAACCAAAGCATTGTTTCACTTGAATCTAGTAATACCACCAGAACATGAAGGAAAAGAGAGGAAAGATGTGGAAAGGGAATGTAGACAAAGGGAAGATGCTTACAGAGAAAATACATAGAAAAGTAACATTCCAGTACTGAAGAACTGAGATGTGTGCTATGTCAATCATGCTAGTTTTGTTCGTGATGACTATAAACAGATTGCACTCACTTGCCATGTTTTGAGTTAAAATTCAGATGAGGTCAAGTTATTGACCTGCATGTCATTTTGCACCTGTCTTGTGTAAAAGGGATCAAAAGTCGTACTCCCCCTATCACAAGGATGAGAGAGGGCAAGAAGAAACATCTTACTTGGAAGTAATTTCAGTGTAGAGAAAAAGTGCTTTGATTTGTACAAATTCTTAAGTCTTATACTGTTACTTTCAGCTGAGGACTTCAAGGCTGGGAATGTTCACCTAATAGGCACTGAGCATTGTTCTGTAATAGGCTATAAAAAAATGTAATCCCCAATTTGATTCCAATTTTAGTTTTGATTCAATACAGAGAGATGTTTTCTTATCAAAAGATGTATGGTTCTTTATCCGTTCTTCATAATCTTAATCTCCTCTCCACTACCTTTATAGAAATCCATGCTGCAAGAGGTTAATTCTGAAGTGGTTTGTAGCTCTTTTTGTAAGAAGTGCTCTGCTTTACTTTCATACCTCAGAAGGTCCAGCAGCTGATTTATCTTCTGACCTCAGTGTAATATTCAGCTCATTTTTATATTAATATAGTTATTTCTCTTCTGCCCTCACTGTAGATTTTGGCAAATGTTAAGAAATAAGCGGCTTTTTTTATTTTGAAAGGCATCTTGCTCTGAAGGTCATGTTGAGATGTGAACAATTAAAATCCCATTTTAATGATCTCTCACTGTCATCATTGGTCCTTCCGATGACTGCAGTAGTTGGGTAAGCATAGCAATGTTTGCTGTAGAGTTTCCACATACATACATCTCAAACTGAAGCAAAAATACTGTACGCAGTCAAAGGGATGTGGCTAAAATAATCGACTCAGCATATTTGTCACCCTAATAATTTTAACACAAAGATTTTTTGTAAAATTAGCACCAATGTAAATTTAATGGGACTGACACTATAAAAGAAAAATAAAAGTTAGGCAGTCTAGAAACATTTCTGTGCAATTTAGGCACGTCTCTCATGTTTACTATCATAAAATTTTATAGCTGCATAGAGCAGCCAAATTAGCTACAGGAAGCTAAACATTAACAAATACCTCTTTAAGTATGCAAGAATAGATTAGGTCTTTTCAGGAAAGGTGAAAGAAGTGTTAGACAAAGGAATCTATAGTCACACATGCATATATCCATCCAATCTTTTTTCCTACTGCAATCAGTGGAGATTTTGCTGTTGTCCAAAGTAGGTGTTGAATCAGAACTACAATCTATATAACTTAGTCATCCAGTTTTATCTTATTATGGACCCTATTACTCATAACAAGAATAAAAGCAGTTAGTATGTCATAGGATGAAGCTCTGATTTCTGTCAGTGAAGACTGAGTATATGTGTCAGTATTGGGCTAGACTTTCCCAGTGAAAGACTGTCCAGAAAGCACAGAGCAGCAGGAGGACGTCTGGAGTCAGCTATGATATCCGCAATAAAGCCACTGCAGTTCTGRCCACTCCTTTAATCTCTGTGTGAGCTGGGAGAAAATAGTCTGTTGACTGTTCTACAGGCACCATTGCATGCCTTTTCAAAGGGGATTATACATGCAAGTCAGAATTAATGGAATTAAGTATGTTCTGTGTGTTTTTTAATTTAGACTACTCATGGTATCTAAGATTTCTACAGGTTAGCATAAGCCATACAGAGTTTTGTTCAGTATGGTTTTTAAATACAAATTTCTCTTTGCATTTCTACTCAACAAATGACCAGAAATCACCTTTGGTAAGCCTGGATCACTCCCTGTCTCTCAAAAAAATGATTCTAGAGTTATCCAAGTTTGCAAGAATACAATATGTGCAAAGTATAAAAATTCTGTTACTGCTGTTGCTGTTCAATACAACATTAAGGTTTATCAGAATCTTTCTGTTCTTTGGATATGAAACTTGCATATCTCATGTTGTGCTGGTGAATTATTTTGTTTTCTGTTTTTCCTTCTGCTGTAACTGTGATGTCAGTTGTTGCTTGGTGCCTCCTATGAATTGTCATAAACTCTTTTCAGCTCTCTTTCTGGTATTCTGCAACAATCTCTGACCATGTTTTTTTCTATTTGTTTAGTCAYGCTGGGCCAACATAGCATGTCCCTTGCTACTCTTTTGACATGACCCTCACAAATCTTCACAAATTCTCTCCAGGATTTTGAATTACATTGTCTTTGGAATCACTTTTTTCTCCTAAACAGAAATTAGCAGAACTTGCCTGATAGCTGACCTCAGCTGCATGTTTCTTATGTAATCACATACCACCTCAGCCTAAAAGATCACCGAAATGCCCAGCCTTCTACTGTCTTCAGTTTTCACACTGCAACAGTGGAGATTCACAGAGCTAGGATAAACTAAACAGGCTAATATTGAATCTGTTTTCAGGCATACGCTGGACTTAGCATCTTGGCTGCACACATGCACGAAGTGGAACATATTTGAATACTTTTCTTTGCCTATTTGAATAGTTTTCTTTGCCTTTCTTACAAGGACAGTATACAAGTTATTAACTGCACATTTATGAGCATACTGCCTGTTCCGCATTCCAGCTTGAGCAAACTGCTACAATGCACCATTCAGAGGTTTTAAAGTGAGCACAGGGCCTTCATGTACCTGGGAACTCTCCAACATGCCAGTGTTTGGTTACAGTGGTGAGTTTAGTACCTTTGCCTTTCCTGATAACTGACCAGCACTTATGTGTTCTTTTTTCATATACTGGTTTTCTTCTGATTATTTCTTCAAACACAAAAAGCCTCTCTTGAGATTAAGAACATATCACAAAATTTGAATCAGAAATTCCCCAGGTGTTTTATGCTTTCCTAGTATCTTCTAGTGATTATAACAATTTGAGTTACTATGGAAATTATACCATGCTTTTACAGTGGCATAAAAATTCTGAAATGTGTGGCATGAAACAGAAAAGCAAAGTGCTGATATAACATGAACTATGCAGATACAGGCAAGGGATACTCTATTCAGAATCCTGCTTTGTGCTCTTTCTGAGGATTTTTCAACTTSAAAGAAAAAGATTTGCATTCTCAAGTTTTTCATATATTTCTCAAAGTGTTCCCCCAGAGTGAGAAAAAGAATGACAAATGGGTCAGTTCACAGTAGCTAAATAATTAGTGTTTTGTGGACTCAATTTGACAGTGCTGAATTCATTTTGTATGTTAGGAGCAGAGATTTGCGCAAATTTGGCCTTAGACGCACATCCAGTCTTATTAAAGGCTGTTTTATTTCTACTATAAAATTAAAAAGTATATCTTAATATTTTGAAGGCATTTATCAGCTTTTAATGCAACATGTTTATCTTGCTGTAAACAAGAATAATGTAAACAGAATGGGCTGAGATTTCAATTGCTGCCACAGGCCTAACTATTCCACTTGAAAACCTTTTGCCCATTTTGCAGAATTAAAACAAACTGCCATATTTGGCCCTAAAGTATTTCCCTATATTTTTAAACACAGATGGGAGTCATGATGCCTTTTTAAAAAAACAATCTTGATATTCACTTTTGGTTATGTATCATACTTAGATAGTATTTATAAGTGAAAATTTTGCTTCACAGTATCTGTTAGAGTTAAAGTGGAAAGTAATCACTATAAGGAGCTATAATATATTTCTTGAGTTTCATTTAACATGTAAATGTTAGACTAGCTCAGCTGTTGGCTAGTCTTGTATCTTCAGAGGGGGACATTTTAGTACTTACAAAGTACTAAAGCAAACAAGCAAGGTTCATTGCACCTCACCAAGCAGTGAAGACAGGCAACCTATATAGCTATGCCAGTGCCTTAATCATGACATGCAAATAATCCAAACTTCTTCTCTGCTTCTCTTGTTTTTTGGGGGGCGTGTCAATAGTCAATTGTGACTAAAATGTGACCAGTTACGGTGGTTTTTGTCTCTTTTTTTAATCTGTCACTGCAGTGTAATTTTGTTTGTTTGTTTATGTTGACAGAATCTCTAGCAGATTTGCACCAGAATCCAGAAGAGCTGAAAAATGATTTCTTGTTTTAATGAGTCTCAGTATTTCGCTCCTTAAAGGAATTTTAGATAGATAGATAGATATTTTTCTTAGCTTGCTGTCCATCTCTAGAATGTATTGTTTAATTGTGTAGTGTGGGCTCCTAGTTAGAGCAATCTAAACTTTAGAGCTATAAGAAATGATACAGGGAAGAGAAGGTAATTTATGTTACTTTAGCTAGTGTGGATAGATGACAATATTTTCAGGAAGAAGACAGAAAAATGTAATACTTCAAAAGAATGCATCAACTTGAAAAAATCATATTTTTTGTCTAAAATTTTTTTACCTATTGTATTCACAGGTGACAGCTAAGCTTCCCATCTTGTGCAGAGTTATCTAATGCTTACATTTAATCATATCCTTTCTCTTTAATTTGCTTAATTTGTGCTTGGTTCATTTCAATAATCCCATATGCCCATATGTTCACAGTTACTTTTATTCATTCCCCAAAAACAATTCTATACAATTTTCAGAGTGAATTCAGTAGAACATTTTGATAAAATACTGCATTAGTGTATATAATACTAAAGAAATGTGTCCTTTCTGACTATTAATTATCAGACTCAATACATAGTCCTGCCACCAGTATGGTTGCACAAATTTAACTGAAAATTGAATTTGTCTGCTGGATATTACAAAAAGGTACTATCAAAATAGTCTAGAGTAGGGTAAACTTTGAAAAAGCACAATGCTAAATCACAGAATCACAGAATCACAGAATCGCTGAGGTTGGAAGGGACCTCTGGAGATCATCTAGTCCAACCCCCCTGCTCAAGCAGGGTCACCTAGAGCACGTTGTACAGGATCACGTCCAGGCGGATTTTGAATATCTCCAGAGAAGGAGACTCCACAACCTCTC
>NW_020449519.1:784768-857816 GCF_003343035.1 Apteryx rowi | reverse complement strand
TCTTTTCCTTCACATGCTTGGAGATGGCCTCCAGGATGAGCTGCTCCATCACCTTTCCAGGGATGCATGTGAGGCTGACTGGCCTGTAGTTCCCTGGGTCCTCYTTCTTGCCCTTTTTGAAGACTTATTTTAGAATGCTTAAATAATCATCAAAAATATTGAGGCTGTAGTATGGAATAGACTATATAAGGAAAAGATGAATAGGCCTCCTGCATATGAAAAAGAGGCCTGTAGGATCATTAGTTTCTTGGAGAGGATGGATGGGGATTGCCCATTCCATGTCTATTCTCATATAGAAACAAGAAGCTATCAGATGAAGCTAGTGGAAGTTTGGTTCCCACTTTAAAATAAAGGAGGTTTTTTTGTTCAAAACAAACCAAAGGAAGTAGTTTTTCCACACAACGCACAGTAAACTTATGGAATTCCTCACAACAGGAAGATCACACGTGAGCCTGATGGAATCAATTTTAAGAAAGTGAGTTCAAGCCAAGGCAGTGAACCAATTCACTTTTAATGTAAATAGAATATTGAGTGAAATGCTGAAGGTGAGTGCTGGTCAAGAATTGAACGTCTGGTAGTGTTGAGGGGTGATAAATCTTAGTACAAGACAGTGTAAACATATTACAGCTTAGCTGGCTGTGGAAATAATGGAAACTAATATCTCACTAAAATTAATGGACATTTGTACCTTGTGGAAGAGGTAGGGCAGGTGCAGGAGGTGACTTGCCTTAAATGCTGGCATTAGTGTTTAGAGTCAAGAGATCATCTTGCAGCTTCCTCCGATACTGATCTGGAGCTGCTCATCTCCTGTGTGCCCAGTCTTTACAGCCTATTCGATGCATAACGCCATGTTTCACAACAGCCTGCTGCGTGTCTGGGGAGTTACTCCTTTCTACCCTTCAGCAACTGGGAGAGGCCAGAAAAGTCAAAGCACTTGGGGTGCAGTTAGAAAATTCTGATGCTGTTAGAAGATTCACCTCAGCAGAGCCTGTCCTGGCTTTCTCTGTTGGCCATCCACAGGCAATGAGAATTTTCCAAAGAGCTGGTGGACCTTTTTCTGAGCAGCTCCTCAGCTGTGGTTTATGGAGCCTTCTCAGCATGTGACCTTCTGTCATGATGTGCCTAACATAGGGAATTTTCATGGATATAGATCCACGCTGCTGCTCAGGCTAGCCTGAAAATGATGCCTAGTGGGTGGGGGGTGTAAATAGCCTGGTCTTCTAATATTGATGAAGTAAAGCTAGCAGTGTGGTAGTGGCATAATGTTTTTCCGAAGCCTTTTTCCAAGGTGGTAGCTAATCTCAGAAACAGAACACCACATCTTGAAGGGGGCACTGGCTGTAAATATCTCTTCTGCCATGATAGGGTCAACATCCTTGGCTACACTTATGGCAGTAAACTTGACAGAGCAAGGCCTCAAGTCCTGGCATGTGCTTGTCCAGCAGCATGCTCCCTGGTGGAAACGAACCCAGATAATGTCTGGGTACTGGCCAGGGACTGTTCCCAGTAGGCAGCACTGACAAAGCTATACTGTTATCAGGGAGGAGAGAGTTTAACTGTATGGAAGGAAATCGTTCTGTGCCAGTTAGCCTCAGGGTCAGAAAACCTGACCTTGTTTAGTTTAGTATTACAGATATGATACTTCCACTGGAAGGCAAGAGGAGGATAAGACAAAATGCAGACAGGGAACACAGGCTGTCTATCCGTGGGCATGGAAGGCATCGAACTGAATGTTCTCAACAGAAATGCTGAGATCTGCTTGTGTAGATCAGATTTACTTTCTCGGATGATCCAGTAATGGACAGAT
This sequence comes from Apteryx rowi, assembly GCF_003343035.1. Classification (NCBI taxonomy): domain Eukaryota; kingdom Metazoa; phylum Chordata; class Aves; order Apterygiformes; family Apterygidae; genus Apteryx; species Apteryx rowi. The sequence continues at coordinate 856,009 of NW_020449519.1, read as the reverse complement.
CCAGTCTTAGCGATCACCTAAGCATGGTCTCAGATCCTCAGATCTGTGCTTTTCTTTAAAAGATCTCTGCACAGTTGGGAAGGACTGAGAGGCAATATGAGGACAGCTTCCAGCTTCTTAAAGCAGAAGGGAATCATCTGTTCCGTATGTACGTGGAGAACAGTACATAGAGTAATGGCCTTAAATTCGATCAAGAGATTCAGATAGAACTCAAAAAACTTTGTAATGGTAATGAGAGTGAAGAGCTGGAATAGGCTGCCTGGGGAGGTTGTGGAGGTTTTGTCACAGTAAGGCTTTGAGAATGCCCGAATGGCATAGGTAAGGGACCCCTTCACGTCTCCGCTTTTTGGTCTAGTTCTTTACAAATGTGTGTATTGGTCATTTTTAAGATTTATCATAAAACTGTTGGTTGCAAAAGAGCTTTTTCAGTCTTGAAGGGAACATCTGATTCCTCCTGTTGTTGTTGCTCCAAGATTGTATCTTAATCAATGCAACACACACTATGTAAGGTAAATTGCTGCAGTTTTGTAGCCTGAGAGACCTCCATCCAGTAGCTCACCAGAGGAAGCAGTGTGAGTAAAAACCTAATTTTATGTCAAGGGAGTATATCTGTGATGCTGTTTATACCATGCATCTACATTAACATACATTTATTTAATGGAGACAGGCTCTATTCAATTCTTATGCCTTGCTTCCTTCAAATTGAAGCATTACATAAGACAAGAAAAGAGTGGCTAATGTCAAGTCAATGAATTGAAGGGGGTAAAGAAAAGGGGCACAACAAATAACATTTGTATCATTTGTTTTCTAAATTTACACATTTCCTGCTTTGATTCGATTTCCCCCTTCCCCCCAATCCTGAATCACCAGTGTATCTTCCGGTTTTAGAGAGTTATCTTCTCATTTCTCTAGGAAGACACAATTCTCATTCAGAGGGCAGGACCTCTCAGGGTAGGCATTAACTGTCATGAGCTCAGTGTATTGCTAGAAAGTTATTCATGTTACCAATAATACAGCCCAAAAGCAGTTTCCAGAATGTTTATATTGGATTTAGTGTCTTTTCACATTAGAGATTTCAGTTTTTACTAAAACGATAACAAGATAAAAACTCTCTATCATATCAGGCAGGTCCCTGTGACTTCTACAGCAATCCAGGGTATTGAAATTATAATAGCTACATTTTATGAATTAATTCAGAGCATGCTGCAGTGGGCAGTGACTGGCTTTGCCAGAGATGTACAGCAACAACTTAGCCTTTGTCCTTCAATGTTGTTAGCCTCCTGCTTTACTTCCTTTAAATTGAGGAAATAATCAATAATACTAGCTGCAGCTGTTTCTGTGCCTTTGTCTACCAGCCAATCAGTTTCAATTGCAAAATCAAAATCACAAGGAAGCCTGCAGTCATTGGAATTAGTGAAGCACAGAGATTTATGACATAATACAGTCTCTATGCCTTTAAAACTAGAAATTCTGCAATGAGAACTAGATAAGTCCTTATACCTCTCTGCCTTCTTTCTCCCTTGATGCAAATGAGCATATACCCACACATGCATACACATACAAATGTTTACACACCTTTGCTAGCTTATGTAAGGTTTGAAGAGTTTTTTTGTTTTGTTTTTAATAACTTAGAAAGGATATTCACATCTGTAGATGATGTATAGAAGGGAAATATTTTCTTTGGATATGGAGCTCCAAATGAGAGTTGCATGACAGGAAATGTATGCTGGAGCATTACAGAACTAAGTCACTGCAGTTTAGACCATGTATGAATACAGATATTTATTCACTTGTTTTTGTCAGGTGCAAATAGTTCTACTGATTTTTAAATGCCAGTTTTATAACCTCAATATTAATCGTGCTAACTTGAGAAACCTATCTTTTTTGAGCTATTCAACTTAGTTTTTGAGATCTTTTTTTGGAAATTTTGTGCTGTTCACCTGGAAACTAAATGCCATACTTATGAGGATGGTCACAAAAAGTTGTTCTTCCTGTTTATGATACTTAACAATAATACTGGAACAGGTTTTTATGGAGGTTCCCAGAACCTGCAAAGGAGGAAAAGAGGTAGCCAAGATCCCCTACCCATTAAAGTATGGTTAAGTTCAGCGGACTGAAAGAGAGGTAAATTGTTCAGTTGTCTCTCTTCAGTAAAGAAGTTTCATCAGGGAGAATACGCACTTTCCCTACGCGCTCAGTAAAAGTTTTCTTATACATTTCATTCATTCTCCAAAGCAATTCTGACTGACACTGCCTTCTAAAACTAAAAATTTGATCCATAATTAGGACCATATTTTAACAGAAAACAGCAAGAGCATTCTCAAATCCAAGAAATCTGAGTTGCATGCTTCCTTGTTCTGCCGCCAGACCTCACAGAACAGAGCTTTCATGGTCATTTATGCTCTTTTCCTCTGACAGAGAGAACAGAGAAATCTATGCTATAATAGCTGTTCTGAATGCACTTCCCATTTTCCTGCAATGCTCTGTAATGGTGTTCAGAAAACTGAGATCTATACTATGCGGGAAACCATGAATTCTGCCTGTGCCTGTACAAAGTGCAACCACGTAAACTCTGGTGTTTACTGAGTAAATAGATATTTATTCATAAATAAATATATAAGCAGATGAAAGGGCAATATTCAACCCTTCTTGAGAACAATTTTCATTGATCTGAAAGTGAAAATCCAGTGATTTTCAAGTAGATCTAAGTCTGCTCTAAACTGCTATTGCAAATAACTGTTACAGTCTATTTCTGAACTGTAAGCTTAGTTTTGACTTATGTGGCTCATACTCAGTTTTAAGCTCTTCTTTTGTTAAAATCTTTGTTTTTCCTTGCTGCTCCATGGTTTCAAGGTCAAGTTTGAACCAATGTAAAGTTATAAATTGTTATAAATAAGGAAAAATAGTTTTTGTTGAAGATTTCTGATTCATTTCCTGTTATCAGATTTGGAAATCATCAATATAAATTTGGAAATCATCAAATCTGAATGTTAGTGGTGTGTGAAAAATGTGATAGAAAAAATGTGTGTAACTAGCTGTTGTTAAAATATGTAATTTTTTTTCTTTTTCAAATTATATTTCCTTAAAGGTTGAAAAGTCTTGTAAAGTGTTTTTGGTTCTTGTTCTTTTTTTATTTTTTACAAATACAAGTCAATTTAAGCTAATTATCAAACAATCTATTGAAAACATTATATAAATCATAATACTATTATTTTGTGAAAAACAGGGAATTGAGGGAAATCACTTAATCAGTAAAATGCTAACTACCCACAAAATATTGTTGTATAGGAAAGTTAAAAATACTAGCAGTATGAATCCTATGAAATAGAGAAATTGTATAATAGTCTAGAAATCTAGGGTTTTACTTGTGTGCTTATCCATATCCAAGCTCTCATAGCCTTTTGTGCATTATTCCTTGCGACACGTCCATCATGTAATCTTATGAACTGATTGTAAATGGAATTGAGTTTAGCATACAATATTATCAGCACTTCAAGTTTATTCCTGCTGAGTCCACGAATTCTGGGTCTGCTGAGCACAGTGCTGTATTCTGTGTGAAGAGTGGCTTCCAGGGCAGCAGAGAACGCCCTTTTCATTATCAGTCTGATCTGCTATGGCTATAACTACTATTCCTATATTTTCTTTTCTTGCAGCATATCCAAAGAATATGGTTCTTGCCCCTTTTCTAAAGAAATAATCTACTTAATCTGTCTATAAATATATCTTTTACCATGAATATAATGTTGGTTATGTTACAGGCCTTTAGCACTTTAACACACTTAAATGTTTGGCTGGCGTTAGAGAGGTAAAGATAACATCATATTTTGTTATTCTAACCAGGGTAGTTATTTTAGCTTTTTTTTTTTTATAAGCATCTGATTAGTGTAGCCATTTCAAAAGGTGATACAATAAAATATATGTTTCAACTTTTTGTTTTAGTTTGGTAGAATAGAAACTAATAAAAATTACAGCCACTGTGGAGCAAATGCAGAGTTCACGACCAAAACCATACCTGACCCAAGTGAAGTTTGGTTAGTGGAGCCGGCAAAGAGGTGGTTGCATTAAATCTGAGTCAGATTTGTCCTTTAATGCATACAAATCATATAGTCAATGTAGTCAAAATTCTGGGAACCTGAGGTCCTTTAACCCCCATGACATTTGCTAAATGACCCCTTGTAATGTGGATTTTCTCTGGGGCAGAAGAGGTGGAGGGAAGCACTCACATATATACATAGTCTAATTCTACTATTGGAAATACAAATTTACTTAAGCAAATCAGGAAGGGAGATCTGGCATGTTGATTATTTTAATTGAATTGTTTCCTGGATCAGTCAGGAGATCAGAGCTTTTTATTTATTTATTTTTCTCAGAAGCTTTTCTTTATGCAAGTGAAATAAGTGAAATAAGACTAGCTATGCTTCCTCTCTGCTGCCCTCTTACATTACTTTTCTTTAGGGAAAAATTTCTCCAATCTCCCTATGAAACTATACGCCCTAATGCGAAAGCTTCCTTTGACCATGTTTCTGTGTCTATAGAATGTCCGCTTTTTAAAAATAAAGCTTTGCTGCTGTAATGTGGTTCAGAACATGCTACTGTGTGTCTCCTTGATTTAAATAGGCATAGTGTGTGTGAGACTAGTCAGGTTACAATGCTTTGTCTCCTGAACATATGACCCATTCAGATCATTTTAGGAGAGAAAAGTTTTGTACTGCATGCAGTAGACTACCATAGTAGGTACTGAGGTAGACCTTCTTATGTGGGCCCAAGGCACAGTATTACAAAAAATATAGAGAGAGATATTAAACAGAGAAGCAGCATAAAGCATGTTATTTGTTTGTTACCACTTTGAAATTAGATAAAAACTCATTCCCTACTCATTACTATAGGATATAGTTTTCCAGTGTGATTCTCTGCATTCTTTGGATCAGTATCATTTATTGCTTTCATTCAGTAATTGATGAAGGAGTGGTTTTGTTTCTACTACAGGGTACAATGTTCTTTCAGATCAGTGACAGATCATATTGACACTGTCTATTACACAGTAATTCCGTGTTTTCATCACTCTACCTTTAGAGTTTATAATCCAGCTATAGAAATTCCTCAGGCCAAAATGTGACATTTGGGGAGTTTGAAGGACAAACAACATATTTCAAACCTCATCCTCTTGTTTACTTTGTAAAAATGTAAGTATCTATCAGTCTTTGATAGTTTGATTGTATTTTATTTCTGCACTGCTATATTTTCAAGATAGACTGACTTGCAAAAAGTTAAAGGCTTTAATGTAGGGTGTTTTGTATTTTCCAAGTTAATTAGTCTATAGCATAACCCTTCACTATGCATCTTGTTACTTGGCGAGATCTGCATAAAGCAGAAGTCCAGTCAATTCTCATTGTGAAATCAATTTTGATATCAAAATATTAGTATTAATAGATACAGATGGGATCCAGTGAATCTAAATACTACTTAACTTGAGATTTAGGTGCCCAAAATCTGTCTAAATTTCAGGAAAAGATCCAATATATTCAACTTCTCCCACTGTCCAGACCCTCTAGGCACTGAAACTCATGCTCAGCACTGCTCAATTGCCTGAAACTACCTGCTCAGTTGGCTGCAGATACGCCTGTGCATTCTAGTATTAATCTGGGAAGATGGATGTGTGTTTCCCACCAAGAGCTCCATCGTGACTCAGTTAGATACGTAAGTGCCACACCAGTCAGGACCACAGATAATTCCTTTGACGGTCTTTACCCTTCCCATGAAGGACTGCTGGTTAGGGGTTGTCATCCAGGACATGGGAGGACATCTGAGTTCTGCGCTTTCAGCCTGCATGTGATTGAATCCACATTTCCTAGTTTCAGGAATACTCTATCTTGCTTTCCTCCTAATCTCATAATGATCATCTTTTTGGTTACACATTGACAGTCCCCCAACATGCCGCAGAGCTTGATAGTTAGGCACTCACCTGTATGGTTTAAACTATATGGGGAATCACCTGGTACCCTGAGCTAATCAGTTAAGTACTGCTACTGTGGCTATAATTTTCCTCTCTAATAACAGGCAACCTTGTTCCCTTGGTGCCCACTTTGTAGCATGGCTGGAAGAACTGGATCCTAAGTGGAAGGGACATTTGCTGCTTTCTTGTACAGACAGCGAAGGAGAGAGGGACCTAATTTGGGTGCCTTCTTGGGACTTAACTGACTTTCTCTCTCTTTCTGTTGACGAACAGGGAACTGAGGTGTGTCTGTGTTGGTTGTGCCTATCTGTGTGCCTGTCTTCTCATATCCTTCCTCCATCCTGTCCTCCAATGCCATGCCCCCTGAACAAGGTGCTAGAATTTACATGGGGTGGATCCCAGTCTGTTGCAATAGTGAATAAACCTGTAAATGCAACCAGTTAAATTTAAAGCAAAATAAAAACATACTGCATTTTAAAAGAAGATACTGTGACATTAAAAGAATCAGTGTGCCAGGATCCAGTAAGCAGTGTTAGTAAGAGGTGATAGGACATGGAAGATGGCATAGAATGAATGATACAATAATAAAGGCAGAGCAGATGGCAGTTCTGGTACTAGCAGTACCAATATAGTTCTCAGTAAGCTGAGAAAAAGAAGGAATTAATATGAAATAGCAAAAAAGAAAAGACCAGTAAGTATATTTTATAAATTTTGCTTCTATCAGAAAATATTAGGCCAGAAAATAACTTCCAGAGGAAGTGAAAGACAGTGGTATAAGAAATCTGGCATAAATAGTAGACTATAGAAAAGGTAGTGTACATTTTACCTTAGGAAATCATAATTGTCACTGAGGGTTTAGGTTGGAAGCAGTACTTATGTGATCATTCTGGGAAGTGGGATGATTCTTCTTGTTTTTTTCTGTGTAAATAATAGCTACAATCACAAGTCTGGTACTTAAGAAAATGTCAGTACTATTTCTGGATTATTTCCCTTGAGAGTAATTTGTGGACATGGAAGGAGAGGGGAAGAGGATGGGGACTACTCCAAAATTCAGACTGTTCCAGCTTTGCCCTCATCTGTTGGCAAGCGTAGCTGTACCTGCTAAACAGGAACAGCCACCCTCCTCCATTAGGTGTTATATCCATTTACTTGCATCTGCACCTGCACAGCATATTTTAGTTGTAACCAAGAAAGTGAAGCAGAGAACTTGCAGATTATATTTTTGGAAATATTCATCAAGATTCATTTTGAGGGTTTGAGGGGGGTTGTATTTATTTATTTATTTATTTTTCTCCTTCCCTCCCTCCCCACCTGTGTTCCGGTTTTTTGGGGGTTGTTTTTTAAATATGAAAACATGGAAGCATGGTGAATTAACATTTAATGAGAACCAGTTGAAATGAGTGATAAGGAGGTAAAAGAATACCTAGAAAAATCAGCAGGGCCAGATGATGTTCAGTCAAGGGTTCTTAAAAAACTGTCAGAATAAATTGTAGATCCACTAGCCATAATTTTGACAAGTCATTAAGAACAGATGATGTACCAGAGGTCTGAAGAAGAGCAAATGGCTTGCCAAAGAGTTGTAAACTAGCAGATTGGACCACCTGGTCCAGCTGTATCTGAAATGTATTTCACTTAAACTTTTCCACACAGATCTTTATTCTTCAGCTTTTGGGATCACAGGTTGCAACAAAGAGAAATAACTAAAGTTTATTTGTTTGTTTGGTTATATATATATATATATATATATATATATATATATAAGGCAGAAAGGCAAAGAGCACAAAAACAAAAAACAGTCTCACAAGCCATATTTGGTTTTTAAACCTGGTTGTATAGATGCTACATGTGGAGCTCTCTCTCTTCAGGTGTTTTTCCAACTCATTATCAAAAGATCTTTTTATACCTTTTCTAATTTATTTCTGAGTCTCATCCATGCCTTCAGCTCAGAGTCAGGTTGGAGAGATTTTAAAATATAAATGGACAAAGAGATAATAATATTAATGATCACTTTTGGCCGTGAACCAGAAGTAAAATGCTAAATGCTAAATAAAATGCTTTCAGTTATCAAATGAGAGAGCAGTAAGTATGAGAAGTACTATTATTACTGTTCATTTTCAAATGTGATATTTAATTTGTTTCTACAAGCAAGTGTAACACTCATGATTTCAGGTCTGGTCCTCTTAAGTTGGAGTGTCTTACACCAAGTCTGAATTCAGATTGTCACTGTTACAATTTGGTAAAAATGGAGGAGGATAGAGAGTTAGGTAAAGAAATATTATGATATATTTAATATCCAAATTTGATAACTATTATTGTTAATAAATATCTGTCTTATAATACTTTAGGTTTTTTAAATGGTTAAGGATGTTTTGCTTATATTTAAATGATACATATGAATTTGGTAAGGATAAAAATTGAGTTGGGATGAAAATAAAATATATCAAACCAAACACCATCTCTAGCTTTAACAGCTTTGATTGTGTCATATGAAAAGAAAAATTCCATGTTGGTCCAGCAGCCTTCTATATCCATTCAAGGTGTCTCTGTTTATTTCTGAATGCCACAAGGTTTCATGCTAACTGGACAGCTAACTGCAATTTTTATCAACATCCATACAAGAAACTATATGGAGTATTTTATAAATGTTAGTTTATAAAAGTGCTAGTGGAAGACAGAATTAAAAAGAAAAAAAAAAAGAATAAGAAGAAACTTGTCATCCACATGCTTTGTGTATGGCAAAAAGCCATAGAAAAAGAGCCTGGATGTTCTGAGCAGCTGATGTTTGTAGCAAGAAGGAAGAGCAAGGACAGGCCTAATTCTGCTACCAGTAGTCACACTGAATAACATCTGTTCATGTGAATAGTGCTGTTGAGCTGCAGACACACTCATCAGCTCAGAGAAAAGCCATGCTACCATATACAAATGGCTTTCTGATGGTCAGCCTAGAAAGAAATCATTGGCATTGTCCAAATGAGCAAGCACTAGTCAGCACGAAAAAGATTTGAAGACCAGGTGTCTGATTAATTTGGGGCATTTGGAGTTTTCCTTTATACTATGAATTTCCTTCACAACTGTCCTCATTTACTTGCGCCTATTAAAATCCCCATGGATGGAAAAGATAGTTATGAAAAACATGCTGGCATTTGCAAGGAGGCTGAGTGACTGAGCTGAAGCGAGGAGCACTTCACAGGTCAGCCAAGGAAAATCGTTAGTCTGCTCTGGGATAGGATTTCTGCTGAACTGGTGAGGGAGCACTGCTCAGTGATACTGCCTTGTGTGCACATGTGTATATGTTCTCATAGACGAACCTCCCTTGGGAGTCAGCAGTGCAATATGAAGTGTGTAGTTTACATCTTAATCTCTTAGATTAATGGTAGCAATTATTTTTTTTTAATTGTCTCCTCTTGCTTATTATTTATGTATATTCCTGTACCTCCTAAGGAGCCTAATCAGATAGCAGAGTTGCAGGGAACAGAATACTGCACAAACAAAAAAAGCAATCCATGCCCTAGAGAGCTCACAGTCTGCTCGGCACTTCATTGATGATCATGGCTGATCATTGGTTTCACATGTGAAAATGGAGCTACTGGAAAATTTAAAGGGATTGTATATGAGTGGACACTTTCCCATTCCCATGAGATCCAGAAGAATCCATACATATAGCAAGACCAAATAGTCCTATTAATTCAATAGGTACAATGCAACTGGGATTGTAAATGGACTACGAAGCCTTTCCTGAGGTTACACAGCGGTTACATGGTTCAGCTGAATGGAATTCAAAATTCCTGACTTTTCTCCCTAGGACTTTGTCACACTGCTTTCATACTCTTGATGTGACTACGAGCCTTACTGCCATTTACCCAGCATTTTCACCTCTTGCAGATAAACATGCAAAAGAATCTTAAGTTGATAGAAACCTTGTTAGAGATAAGGAAAAAAGTACTTCTGAGAATGCATCAAAGCCAGTGGAATATTTGAAAGAAAAGTACCTTCTTGGAAACACACATCTAGGACAYAATGAAAGGCATATTTTTCACTCCATTCACACACAGATTTATGAAACAAAATTAGCTTTCATAAACAAAATTCTTGGCTTAAATCTCCTTCTTTTTTGGTCTAGGTGCTGTATCAGGTTAATTCCATAATGCAATTAATATTTGGATCACAACAAAATGCAGATGTGTTTAAGTGATCATTTGATGCATTAGTAATAAATCTCTTATCTTAATTGCCTGAATGGATGTAATATTATACATACATACATGGTGGTTACTTCATTCCTAAAGACCTGGCAAGCTTTGGAGCAGATCCCAAATAAAGATCTATACTTCGTATTATTAGCAGTAGTCATGATTCCTGTGATACATCCTCAAAATACAGTCCTATTTTGTGAAATGTTGTAGAATAGAATAGGAAAAGCAGTAGGCAGTCCTTGTCTTAGCCTTTACAGCTAAAGTATTGTAGCAAAAAAACCCTGCTCTGTGATGGGGGCTAAGCAAGAAAGCCACTGCAGTTTGATAATGCTTTAATTAATTTTTTAAACAATAGCTTTGACTACTTCAAAGATTAAAAACCTGATTGAAAGAAAGTGACATGTAGTAGTGATTAGATAAGCCTTAAGATCTCTATAAAATGTTTATTGTATATCCATATATGTATAATCCTAAACATTTATTTTATGAAGGGCTTTATGTACACCGATCATAAAAAGTAAGTTAAAAGAACAATCTTAAGGTTACAGAGTTAGAATTCAAAACAGAAAGTACCAATATTCAGAAAAGCTAACCTTAATTCAGTCCTCCTGTGAAAACGACATTTTTTTGGACTCCAGAGAGTGTTGTGCATTGTATTTCCCATGGTAAGTGATGTGGACTCCAGTGTGTATACTGTACTTTGATATAAAGAACTGTTTAAGCACTGGAAATTAGCACTGGAAATGTTATATTCCAGGATATTTTGGAAGAAAGCATATGATGGAAAAAATATCTCAAAACTTAGCAATTAACTCTGTTTTCCCTCACTGCTCTCCTTTAATCTTCCTCTTTATATTTGTTTGATTGTTTTTCATGCTACTACCAAAATAGCATTGATTAATTTTATTTTTTTCTGAGAGGATACTTTTCCATTTATTCAAAAGATTTAGGACTGGGTCCAGTTCTCATTATATCTGAATGGGAGTTGAGTCAAACTTTTGTTGAACTTTCTCTATGCTTGCTACTGAGAGAACACTGTTCTTAGAGTTTGGTTTTGTTTGTTGGTTTGTTTTTTTTTTGCATGTTTTAGGATGAGGAAACTTAGTTTGTTTTTTCTAATATTAAATGTATATTCATATTCATGGATTTTTCTCTCTTGCTCCCTTATTAGTTTATCTATCTGGTGAGTTTTACAATATGTTTCTATTTTAATTAAAATAAAATACCTGGAATATTCTATTGGTTTTGGGCTTTTCAACAGCTTTTTTTTTCCTTAATGAATAAATAAATAAATAAATAAATAACAACAGAAATAACACAAACCCCTAAATTTTAAACTCAGATTGACCTGGCAGTTTCCTTTATATTAATTGCACACAAAACAGTTTCTTACAAGTAGTCAAAACACTAATATTTTTACTTGCACTTTTTAAAGCCCTTTTAACTGAGTACTGCCAGAAATTACAAGAAGTTGATAACTGCCATACACTGTTACAGATGTTTCATCTTCTGCAATAAGGACTCAAATAAGGTTTTCAAGAACATTGATATTTTTAGCATTTTGTAACTCTAGTGACCATTATCAAGTAAAGGACCATGAGAAATGAGATGTTTTAAAAGTAGCAAATGGCAGCTTTTACAATTATTAAATAAAGCTTTGATTCATGTGGGTTGATGGCACAATTACAGCATGTTCAACCCAGCTCTTGAAATGTGATTAGCATAAGCTGATATCGTAGCTAAATATTTAGGTGACGCACAAGCCGTTTCTTTTTTTCTCATTGATTCCTGATATTGTTGTCCTTTTCTGGAATTATCATAAGCTGTACCATTCATATGTATAAAACAGGATGAACTCCCTTTTCTTTTAATTTCTTGTATTCATATAGGGCAGGATGAAAACTATGCTAAATTTTTCATAACTCTAATATCAATGAATTAATATTTAATGAGAAATAAAAACAGTCGTAAGGAATAAACTGGTTTCAACAGCTGTGAACAGGTGTTCATTTAGTACATGGCTCACTCACCTAGGACTGTAGATTCAGAGAAATTAGATATGTTATAAGTGGATGAATAGAGAACTATTCACGCTTTATAAGGAAGTCTTTTTTTTTTTTTTTTAATATAATCCATCAGTTGTGAGATCTTCTTTCACAACTTCTAAAGCATTGTTGCTTTTCATTTTAGTCAGCCAAAGCAGCTGGGTCTTTATAACTGCAAAATGTTTGCTCACAACCAACTGCTGTTTTGTATACCCCTTTTCATCACCAGCAAATATTTTGTTTTGCACTATTACTCCATGCTTGTCATAACTTGTTAAGGAACAACATTGTAACATGTATCCAATTAATCAATGACTTCCTCTTTGTCTTTTCTGGCTTCGTTCCTCCAATAATGTATGCCTAGTGAGACTTGCATGCTACAGAAGATCCCACTGACTTAAAAATGAGATTGTGCTGGCACGAAGGTCCACCATAGGAATCTCAGGCTTTGCGGCTTGGCAGTTGATTGAAACTGACTGTCTGGCCAAAATTATTTTTAAAAATATTTTGAAGCGTGCTCAAGCTGTCCCAGGACAAGGAGACCTGATCCCTGTGTGAAATGGCTCCTGAATAACCATACCATTCAGCCTATTGAGATAACCACCGTGGCCGTATAGATTCGGCTGTAATCTTTTGCCACAGATCTGTCAGGACTCTGAGAGTGTGATCTCTTCCTACAGATTCTAAGTCTGTGGTGCTACCATAGTCTACCAGTAATAATGCATAAAATGAATACAAATGAAACATATGGATGTATGCATCTCATATTGTATGACTGTGGAAGCTGATCAGGCTCAAGACTGCTCAGCACTAGATGGAGGACAGCCTGGGAATCCCAGGTCCTGTAGGCCCAAAAGGACGAGTCGCAGCTCAGCAATAGAGCACAGAAATGGAATGAAGTCAGTTTTACTAATGCATGATAATACTTATTTATGAAATATATCTTAAAGCAACACTCCAATTATTTCATTTATGTAGAATTGCAACATGCTTTTGACAGATGGTATTTCATATCAGGTCAAAAAATAATGAAGGAATCTGGCTTTAGAACTGAAGTAACAAGAAAAGATGAGTAACTAGGGATTGCAAATTTGTTATAGGTTTTTTTCCCCCCCAAAAAATCAAACTTTTGTAATTTTTTTTTGAGTCTGTTCCCTGTGGATTTATCTGTATTTGTTGCATTTTTGCCACACCTTGTTAGAAGTTATCAAAGATAATTTACAATGTGGTGGAACAAACTCCCAATTCCCAGAAAAGTATACACTTGAAATAATTTGTCCTTTCCTTTTTTAGATTATTTATTAGACATATTCACAAGGCTTAATCAGCGGCTGGGGATGGAAAGAGGTGATTTGACATTGCCAAGAGAAAGAAATAGTTTTCCAAAAAAGTTCCTGAAGAAATTCCTTCAAAGCTATATATGTCCAGCTGTATCGTCAACATTTCCTTCCTGTCTTGAATAGAAATGTAGGTCTTGTTAAAAGTGCTCGACAAATAAAACATGGAGAGCTATGGTTCAAACGTCAATAGTGCACCAATAAATTTATTCATCCCAGAATACAAGTATAGCATAATATTCCCATTCTTTTTTTCTTTTTCTTTCTCTGTCTGTCTTTCTGCTTCAGCCTTCACTGAACTCATGGCCCTGGGGATCTTCCACCCAAACTGACATGTCACTGGTGTTTTTGTTTTTTTTTCTAAGACTTATTTTTCAACTTTATTCATTTGACCACTGAAATCTTTGCCTGGTTAAGAAATAAAGGATTGAGCCCAAGTCATTATTAACACAGACATAGGTTATGGTCTCAGTGGGCTCTATATAAATTTCCCATAATTTAAATGTTATGAGGCTTGGACTCAGATGAGTAAATCAGAGGTGACTGGTTTTGCATCTTCTAGCAATCGTGTCAGCTGTCCAGTTCTCTTTCTTTCAGCTGTTTTAGTTCTTCTACCAAATATCATCAATATTTATGTGAACCAGGTATGTCATTTGAAATTGAAATGAAAGTTCTCATTTTATTTTCAATGTTGATTTAAAATGTGACTTTCCTTGAAAATTTAAAACTTCTCAGGAGAGTGGACATGTATCTCAGAGAAATGTGAAGTTTTTGTCCAGATTTAGTATCTTAGAGTGGGAAAGCTTTCAGTACAGGCATTTTGATCATCTGTAACTAGATCAAATTAATTATTCTTCCTTTTAATATTTCTTTCTTTCCCAGGGAAAAATGGTCAGTTTTTTTTAACACCACAATATACATTTTGAAAATACTACTAACTGTGGGCTTCTGCTTCCGTGAGAAGTGAAAACCAAACCAAAAAAATGAGGCTAAGATCCAAAAATGGAAGGATTACAACCTGTCTTTTGCTATTCCAGAATCCAAAGACAGATGTATAATATAAATACTCTAGTGGAATATGGGGCTAGGAAGAGGGGAGATAATCTGATGTATACAGATGCTAGCAGTCAAAATTACTCAAGCTGTACTGAAATTTCCTTTGCACCTGGCACTGGAGGTGTTAGCCATGCCAGTTCAGTCCCCCAACACAGATGTTCTTGTTGTACCACTTTGTATGTGTAACGTTTAGGTTTCTGTTTAGCTTGGCATAGCGCACACATAAATACTGTAATCCAAAGACCACCCATTTATTAGTGCACCTGCATCTTCTGCTTTCTTTAATTCCTTTAGTATATTGCAATCCTCWTGTGCTGCTGATCCTAATGTAAAGAAGTGGTGTTGGGGTGGGGGTGGGGGATCAGCTAACATTAGCATGTATGAATTACAGTGATGAAAACTATTTTTCAAAATCGATTACGCATTATATATAAACTATACAAGTAAGGCTGAATTTTCAAATTCCTCAAATGCGTAAGTATAAACCTGTTTGTTGCACACTACCTTATTTATTTTTATAATTAGTATTGTGAGATGATGTGCCATATAGTAGTACCATAGAGATAGGCCTGAATAAACAAGGCACTTACTTACAGTTATGCTTGAAACACACATGTAGTGCATTTGATACCACTAAAGATAAGTCCATGCTTAAATGATTTGTTGGGCTCAGACTAAAATTAATGTACTTTAAAGTTTGGCCATTTGTTGAAAGTAACTTGGAAAGGAAAATTTCCCAAATATTCATGAACAGTCTTCCATCCTTTCAGATTAATGTCCATCCGTGACCAGACTCAACCCTTACTTTCCAGTGTGTAATCGATTAATAAACTTAAAGCAAATTCAGAATGATTGTTTCCAGCTTGTATTCAATTTGAAGTTTGCCCCTTCTGCTTCAGACCTGAGGCAGGAGTTGTCAGTCTAAAAGCTGTTTTTTCCATCTGTATCAGTTAGTATGAGAAAGGATATTAACTCTCTCTACAAGTATTGCCTAACTTTCCTAGTCAGTGTTACTTCTCTAAACAGTTATTTCATATATTTGATTATTTGTTCTTGTTTGTTTTCCTGTTGAATATATGTAATTGTTTATATGTGTTTTTTAAAAAATAGAAAGTATGCTAACACATGAAGCCTGGGAACCCTCATGGGAATTAAATTTAGTCATTAGCCATTAAAATATCACCTGATAGTCTCATAGAATAGAATTAATATAACACAGCACTATGTCCCATCATGCCCCAGCCAGAATCTTGTGCACTACACTAACCCCAGGAGCTTCTCAAATTCATATGTATCTGCACTGAGAAATGGTATTCTTACGTACATAGTATTACAGTTTTGGTCCCAATGCCTAGAAAAGGTATTTAAACAAAGTTGTGTAATGAAGTGAATTCATAAAGTCATAAAGTAAAAACCTTTCCTGAAGTGCCATGCTATTACAATGTCCATAAGTAACCAAAAGGCTTGTCTACCCCCCAGAATTTTCCTAAAATAGCTATGTGGGAATTACAGCATAACTTTTGTTCAGTAACTCCAGATGTGGCAACTGTTATTCAGAGTAAGATTGTTTAGAGTATTCCACTCTGAAAATGAACAAAATGCACATGCATTCATACTAGCAAAACAACTCTGACCTCCGTGTATGTTGCCATCCATTTTCTCTTATTTCCCATCGCTCAGAATAAAAATGAGACTGAAAATGGGAATGAAAATAAGATGAGAATCATTTCCTGAGTTTTTTCAGTCTCCTCTTTTGCATTAGGCACCATGAGGGTAGATTTCTCTTACCATTCTTCTGTTGTTGTTTGGAATGAAAAAAATTGTTGTTGGGTTTGTTTTTGTTTTGTTTTGTTTTGTTTCTATTTGATAACATTCAGGACGAGAACATTAAAAATAACTAGAGTTTCATTACTGTGATACTCATAGCTGGCTCTGGTTTTTTTGGTCCTTGAGAAGAAATCTGGAAATGTTCTGTAGTTGTCTTGATTACAGTTATGAAAATATCTTTTTTCCTTTGGGTGTTGTAAATAACTGTGTATTGAAATATAGCTTGATGTCAGTCATTAACACTTAATATATTGAAAGGTATATAAAGAAAATCATTTTTGCTTTCTTTGAAATCCTTTGATATGTCTCTCCACAGAAAGCACATCAAAGAAGTTGTTTAATTTTCTTCCAGCAAGATTAGAAGTCATTTTCCCCTTTGTTACTTGCAGAAACCAAAGGTTTCTGTGTACACTAGAACTGTCTTCTTGTAAACCAGTAATTGGCCAAAAATTCCTGAATTTTTTAGCAAAGTATTTAGTTCAGATAGGAAGAAAAATATCTACAATTGCATGCRTGTAACTAATGTTCGTGAAGGTTTATAAGCCTTAGCCTCCATAAAGGAGCCAAGCCAAGTGGTGACTTTAGGAATTGCAGATTTTGGCACAAGTTAGCTTTAGGCACATAGGTAGGCTGACTCAGCGTGACAGCTCGTCTCCCAGCGTTCCTCTTGGCCACAACACAGAAAAACATGTCCCTCCAGATAATTAGACCTCTCAGACTCATGCCAGGAAACACTGTCTGGAGGGAACACTGACCTTTCTTCAGCTGTCCATATATAAGTTCCTAACACCAAAACAGAGTTACTCTCAAGATGCCATCCTTTCATCTGCTACTTTTGTATCTCCTGWGTGAGGCTTGTCAGCTGTGGGTGAATGTCCTGGAAATCCAAGGCCATCACACAAAACTGAAATATATGTATAATTTAGTGGGAAACTAAATCTAAGCTTTTTTACCTCTACTGACTATAGAAAAAGTTTAGGAAGATTAGCTGATTTACTTAGGTGATACGAATACCTGCCCCAGAGTTCACTAGATCTGGCTTCATTGAATTGTTTGAAGCTCCTTGTGCATGCGGAGAAGATGTGGATGGTGTTTTTAATTGAACCTGCAATCTCTAGAGAGAGTGGAGGCCCAGAAATGCAAGCTTCCACCCAACCACTAAGAACGCGTGGTCTCAGCAAGCTCGTATAGGCTATCCTCATGCCATCACTGCTATGGTTTCTCTCCTGCAAGTACCTATCCAAATAGCCCTGGATACCTCTACTTACCTTGGATATCCTACTGTGCTGAAGGTCCCACCTCCAACTGCAGTAAAAACATACACTTGAATACTTGGACAAGGACATTTCAGTCCACCAGAAATGCTAGAAGTTTTGATCTATCATACATCTCATTGATTTTTCAGAGTACTTTCAGAAAGTAGTCTACCTCCCTTTCCCAGGGGTAGGCTCTGGTTAATTACTAAAAACTGCTGTTCAAATCAGTGTCTGTTCTGCATACTGTGATCTCCAAACATCATAGGACACTAGCATGGTAGAGGAAGCAAGTGCAATTGGTTGTCATAAAGAGAAAAAAGGATGAAGATCATCTTCGAGGGTTATGAGCTCTTGGACCAAAATCACTAGCACTTTAATCAAAAGGACTTTTAATATTGATGTAAATGGGATGAAGATTTCTGTCTGGTGGATAACTGAAAAACTCTTTGGTGGATAAGCACAGAAATAATGTCATTATTATGGTAAGCTAACCTACAGAATAGAAACATTTATCCCCTGTTAGTACTAGTCCTTTTCGAAATGTACAAATCAAAGCTGGTTTTCATTGATCAGATTTCTACAGTTCCATCAATATTACTGTATTTTTCTTCTCTAGGCTGTGGCATTTTTATAGGTTAATCAAATATCCAATATTACGAGGAGCCATTTAAAGTGAATGCCAGAACTACTAAGAAGTAATCTGAGAATTAGATCTATTTTTGTTAGTTAAAATGATCTTGACTTGCTCATATTGTATTATACCTGATGTTCAGTAATATGATAGTACCAATACAAATAGAAAGATATCCGGTTTGAAGTTCTTAAATATCTGTTAAAAGTAGTGAGCAGGCCAAACACATTAAAATTCCATTTTCCCCCATACAAGTGTTTGCTGCAGATGACCCCCACTGATCTTAAATATATTTCTGTATCTGTAACTGAATAGAGGTTTTCCGTACAGCATGTTCTAATGGTACTCTGGCCTTTAGCCAACAAGGCACTGAATAAGGCTATTTTTAAAATACAGAAACTGGGAACAGCTGCAGCAATCAAATTTGATAAAAACAGAGAGGAACTTTGCTTTTTTTACGGTTTGTCCAAGTTTAGACTCCTTTCATAGAACAGCTTTTGTTCTGTTGGATGAAGGGGGTATAAGAGTAACACAGTGAAATCCTTTTGAACAAATAACTTTTAAAAGAATACAGATTAAAATAATAGGGGGCTTTTTTGGTGCAGCAGTATGTTCAATGCAATTGTACCTCAAACTACTAAAAGAATAAATCTGTAAAAAAAGAATACATTTTGTCTGCCAAGCTTTACCATGAAAGACTTTTCCATAATGATCTCCCAAAGTGGAAGATGAAACCTCTTGTTTCAAACGCTGAAAATCTGAACATCTGAACATTGGTATTTGGGAGTAGTTTTGGGGTGGAAGTGATTAAATTTGAATGCTCTAGGGTTTTTTTTTCTATTTTTCTTCTTCTACTATTAATCAAGAATGTATCTATTAAGAAGTCTCCTCTCCTTCCCCTTGGGAACCTTAAAAAAAAAAAGAGAGAGAAAGAGAGTTCACTTACGGAAAAGTTTTACAAAGGCCTTCTGTGCACATTAAAAACTTTCATAAAATATTTAATTATAGGGACTGATTCTTCTTTGTTTGCCCTCCTACTTTTTGGAAAACTTGTCACTGAATGATTAATGGGAGTCAGGAGATGATTATATACAAAATATTCAATATGCAATAGTAGGCTGAGCGGTATCTGTTAAATTATTCCATCTGAGGCATAAATCTCTGTGCTAAACTGAAAGATACTGGGTGAAATCCAGGCCCCACTGAAGTCAGTGAGAGGTTGCCACTGAATTCAGCAGAGCCAGGATTTTATTAATTGCATTAATTTTACACATCAACAATAAACATCACCTTGCAGTCTTACCCCATTAAAACTAGGTAGAGCATCATCAATTCATATGGTAGAGAAAAAATGTAGTGTTACTTCTCACATATGCATATATCTGGGTATATATCATATGTGTGTATGTCTGCATAAATATAAAATATATGTATGTGTTTGTGTATAAAACATATCTGTTTATTTATTATCACAGTATCTGAGTATCTCAGTAGGGTGAAAATTACAGCAGTGATATTTCTTCCTTTCCTCCCACCAAGAGGCAGGCTTAGCTTGTTTTGTTTCATTTTGTTTTTTAAAAAAGAGAAAAAAWATATGAAGGCAAGAGTAGAGTTGAGTTTAAAATCAATACTGTCATGAAATAGATGTATGTACCTACCTCAGATTTTTAATGTTTACAAGCAAACTCAGCAATGCAGAATAGTCAAAACTGGGTCAAATACTATAGACATAGGACTTCATGTAGAACCTTGAGATCAATATTAAGAAGGAGAATAGACTTCTATAAGCAGAGGGTTGAAATTTAGGAGCTGCTGATTTAGCTCCTGCCTGTGCCACAGAGTTCATGTGTGACCTTGGCCAAGTCACTTCTGTAAACTCACGCGCTTTACCCAATAGGAATAATATTATGACTCTTGTGGGTCTATGCACAATATATTCAGTTAAGTATGAGAACAAATCTTTTGCAGGACCTAAATTTGTCTGTATACAATTTTTCATTCTGTAAAATGGATGAAATAATATTATCTTTCCCCCATGCTTTGTCTGTTTTATTTGTTTATATTATAAATTCTTGGAGACAAGGGCTGTCTCTTGTTATGTGTCTGTGAATCAGTAACATAACAGAGCCTTGTCGTCAGCTGGGCCTCTAGGTACAACTCTGACATAAACAATTACAAATATTGCGGGATGTGTTATTTCAGGTAGCTTCCCTGAAAGAAAGGAAAACAAAAAAACAGGATGCATGGATTACACTTGATTTACTGATTTCTTGAAACCAGGAATCTAATAAAAAGCTGTTCATTTGAAATCAGGCAAATACTGTGACATTAAACACATCCTTAGCATTTTATACAACAGCGGTTCCTATTTCTGCATATGAAAGTGCCCTCACATTCCTGCATAATGGGAAGTTCTTTTTCTCTGTTCCGAGAAGATATTGAAGCTTTCATGTGGTGCAGAGCATTGCACTCGAAAGGTTTTCAAGGATCCTCTGGCATCACACCAGTTTTCAAATTCTTATCCAGTATTTTAACTGGAACTAAAAAATTTCCCGTGTGCTGATTACCAGGGTTTGATTGCATTTTAGTCAGCCGTGGAGCCCCTTCTCTCTGAAGACAAACTGCTGCCAGAGACAGATTTACCACTGACCAACAGTGTTTTTATGCAAATGTGCCTGAGTGAGTGCAGTAACCCCAAATTATAATAGAGTCATTCAATCTCTTGCCAGGACAGCAATATTTATATATTACAAAGATAAATTGAATATCAAAACCAGTTCCATTATACATGGAAAGTTCTCTATGTAAATCAGTATTTCTAATTACACCGTGCTTCTTCCCACCCCCTACCCCATTTCGTTTCCTTGCTGTATCTTCACAGATGAATTCCAAATGTGTTACTCTATTGTGAATTCACTTTGAATATTGAAATGTTTAGCTAATGCCAAGCTAATGGATAATGTAAACTCCTCACTGAGAAACTTTAAGGTCTCCAAGTGTGTTTCCTCATGACTAGGGAAAGTGCTATAAAGGGCTCATATGCACGTGCAGTGTTTCATCTGCCATTTGTGCACCTTTCTGTCTGGACTTCTTTTCCTCCTGCTGCCCAATGGGAGGAAACAGGCAGGCATCTCCCTAGTGACTTTATCCACCCATGGGGAATGAGTGCAAGGGGTCAGGTGCCCCTCTGCACGCTAGTCACCAGCTGCTGACATCCGCCTACCCCCTGAGAGCTGGCTTTGTTTACTGATGGGGCTAATACGAGGAGACACGTGAAGTAGTTTGGTTTATGGAAGAGGGCAGGAGAGGCACGGTGCTGTGAAAACATTCCCACACACTCTAACAGCTCATTCACATGGAAAACAAGTGAGAGCCTTCAGCTCTTTCACAGAGCTCACAGTAGAACAAGCTGACCCAAGAACCCAAAGGCATCAGTCAAAAATCACTTTCCTCATACACTAATACGAAGATACTCTCCACCTGTGAGACCAGCTCTCATTTAGGCAACTAAATGACATGGCTGGATTGAAAAGCTGCTCAGTATCTGATAGCTGTAATTGTTCACTCTTAGCAACTACACTCTTTTTTGAAAATCTGATCTTCAGTCTCCTAAACCTACAACCAGCTAAAACTGGTTATAAAAGATAAAGYATGCATTGGAGCACATAGAAATTATTAGTGCATTCACCACTTTATTGTTTTATCTATAGACTAAAATCTGCATAATGCCAAAGAACTGCAATACATCTATAAAAATTGCATTTATTGCTATATAGTATGGTAGAGACATACACAGACAAGCACAAGAGCATGTAATTTTAAAGGATCATTTGGGGACTCAAAAGGAATTACTTTCTGAATTATGTCCCAAACACAGTTAGGGAAGTCCATGTTAAAGCCTGTTCTAAGCAATACATGATGTGTAATRGAAAGCAACATTCATTATTCTGGATAAAAAATACATAAGATCTATAAAAAGATAACAAGAACAGTCCCACTAGGTCAACCCACAAGTTCATGTAGCTCAGTATCTGACCTCTAACACCAGCCAGTATTGTATCATTAGAAATAAACTATAAGAGGGCAAAATTACAGTGATTCTTCCATGAAGATAYGCTCCCAGGTATGTGTCAATTTGTGATTTGGGGAATTTCTAAAGTCCAATATGGCATCAGTAGTTTCATGAATTTGCCTAATTATTTTTTTTAACTTATCTAAACTTTTCAGCATCTGTAATATCCTGTGATCATCCTGCAATGATGGGTTGCATGGTTTAATTACATATTACATTAAAAGTATTTCCTGCTTGTTCTAGAAACATTATGACACTCCCKTTCTGGAATTTTGAGAAATAATGAATAACAGTACTCTTCACCTAATCCATGACACTCAGGATTTCCTCTGACTTTATCATCCTTCCTCTGTTCATCTCTTTTCTTCTCTGAAGAGTCCTAGTCTAGTCCTAGTCCTAGTCAAACCATATTTGTTACTGCGTTTGCTGCTCTTTTCTCTGTAATTTCCAGTTATTTTATATCTTTCTGTGGATGAGTGGATCAGAGCTACAGATACTGTACTGCATGGAGTTACCAATCATAATATTTGAATTTTGATCACCATTGAGCATTGAGCTGGTATTTTCATAGAAGTAGCCAGAATAACTCCACAACTAATTTCTGCATGATAGTATTAACTTAAAGCCCATCATAACATATATACATATACAAATATATATACACACACATATGCACACATACATACATACATATATATATGGAGAGAAAGAAAGAAAGAGAGAACAGTGTACCTCTGTTTCCCCTCATTGGAATTAGGTTACATTTTTTGGATTCTTGCCTTTTTATTGCCCCATCACTCAGTATTGTGAAATCCCTTTACAACTTTTTTTAATGGGCTTTTGTCTTTTCTTTCCTGAATCCTCAGCAACTCACTATCTACTCCTATTTCAAAGTTATTTAGGGGAATATGTTGAGCAGTACAGAGCCAAGCACAGATCTTTCTGAGAAATTAGTGATAACCTTCCACCACAGTGAAGAGTGACTTTTCCTTTCATATCTTTTAATTTAAAAGAGGAACTGACCTCTTTTAAGAGCGCTTAGTTTCTTTCAGAGTCTTTGGTAAGGACCTTTTATGAACAGTCAATTCATTGATGTCTTGACCCTTTATATTAAACTAGAGTACCCATATCCATGTAACATCTTTGAAAAATTGCACTAAAATATACACTCACTTTTCCACTTTTGCTCACTCTAAGTTTTTATCAAAGTCAATAGAGTTGAAGCATTGTTGAAATGTACGTTGGCTATGTAGACCCATGCAGGTCAAATATATTAGCAAGGGCAGTAGCAAAAACTAACCCTAAGTTAAGTCTTCAGAATCAATTGCATGTTACATTTGCTTTAGTTCTAACTGATTCTGAAGGAAGGTTATGTCTAAATTAAGTTCGATGCTAAAAATATTCATATTTGGCCTAAAATAACCCCACTTTGGGAATGTGCCATTGCAAATGCAAAGCTTTTGAAAAGGCTTCACTTTTTTTGGTATATGAAAGTATTGTTCAGTTCCATCTTCCAGTGTTTAATATACCACATTTTTGGAGATATGTGATGTGGATCAAAGGGCAGTATTTGGCCCTTAGTTAACTGCTGTCACTGGCACTAATCTCACAGCTATTGAAAAATGATGCATCAAATTTATATCATTGCAAATGTCACTATTCTGAATCTTGCATATGTTGCCTGAGCTGTCAGTAATAAAAATCTGTTCTTAATTATTCTCCYACTTTTAAAAATAATAATTTTCTAATAACCCAGTGAATAGGAATTTGATGTTTTCTTTGGCTAGAAACATTTTAATGATTTAGTACATCTATAAAATTCTGTGTGCTTTTATAATTTAAAAGCTTTTGCAAATGAGTAGGACTTTCCAAATTAAATCTCTGTGGATATCAGGAAAATCTGATGTTTAAATCTGAGTTAAGATTGAAAGGGTATGAATAACTTCAAGCAAAATATTTTAGAAGAATGCCATCCTTTAAACAAACAATTCAGCAGAAAGCCAAACATATAAAATTAGGTTTACATGTGTTGTAGTCATGCAAACTATAAAAAAGCATAGTTAAAATCCATCCTATTATATATTTCAATTTATTGTCCATCTTATTGTTTTCCATAATAGGAAAGAATTGGGTTTATTTTTCTTAATTTGCATTATATGAAGACGATTTCACCCTGACAAGAAAATTAATATAGCAAGGAACACTAAGAAAACCTAAGAATAAAAATGAAGGCATTGGATAGCATTAGTCTTTCTGGTTGGAAGCAGAATAATCCAGATTGTAAATCCTATTTGCTTTTAATACTTTTTTTTTTCCTATAACAGTACTTTTTTAATTTAATTACTTTCATTCAAAGCCCAAAGAAGTGAACAGAAAAGACTCCCTTTGAAACTTTGGACTTGTCTCAAAGATATGATAATTAGCATGAAACTCTACCTTCATTAAAGGTTGAAGGGTTTAAAATATACAAAGAGTAATGTGCTCTTTTTCTTTCGTTCTTCAATGTGATGATAGACTAACATTTTAGCTCATCTCTGCTTCACCAAATAGCATATCTTTTGGGAACATGGATATTAACAGCTAGTCTATAAAACACACATAATATACAGCTAAAAAATTGTTTCTTTGTCTTGTCTATCTGGTCTTGRCAACAGACACTTAAACTGGAGCATGCAGAACATTTTATACAAAACATCCTTGTTGGTTCTGAATAAGATTTCATTACCTTTGTTGGTTGCTTCTCAAAACAGACTGCTATATTACTGTTCAGGGTTCTGGTTGTATCTCTGTTTGTATCTGAAATTCTAGATGATAGAATTTGTCCTTGCTCCTTGAAGTCAAACAACTTAATATTTATTTTGCCAGAAACATTATGTTTTTAAGATATTTTTAGAAGTTTAATGCCAAAATCCTATGTAATCAAAAAGCAATGTAAAACAAAAATATGTAAGTGGGTGCAAACAAGCACTCCAAAGTTCAGAAACGCTGGATGAATAGTTGYTTATAAAAGTTTAATTCTGCACTTTTTGCATTGAATCTGTGCACTTATTGAGGCAAAAGTCCTGTGCAAAAAATAATAAGTAGTCACATAATTAAAGACTATTGTAATGCATGCAAACACAAAGGTGAATTAGAATTGTGCACACTGTTTTTAAAAGGATTGTATAGAAGAGATTCCAGCAGTGCCTGGGACATGGACTTTACCAGATTTTAAATATCTCGTGAAATGATAGAGACCATAAATTTCTAAAATGCAAACTTTTCACTCARTGTGCTTCAGGTAAACAAAAGATGAGTCTTTCCTGTTTTCTCCCATAACAAAATTCTTAGTTCTGTATGTATGTATGTATTAAAATAAATAATGAAGAGTATTATTGTATTGTAAAATCACTTTGGTCAGGATATTTTAGAATGCTGTGATGACAGGCCCACATGTGCCCAGCCTTAAAGCTGCAATCACTGCTTAGGAATCATCACCTTAATCACTTTTGCCAGTTCTGTTCACCTCATCCTGTATCTTTTATCAGCTGGTCTTCTGAAAAAAATTCTAACTAGTTAGGATGACTGCTGTCAAAATCATTTCTAGACAAAATATTTTTTCTAATAGAAAAATTTTCAACACTTTCAGATCTAAGTGACCAACTTATGGAAGTCGTTGGTCTGGAAGGAGCTATGGAGATGGGTCAGATATATACAGGCTTGAAAAGTGCCGGAAGACGTCTTGCCCAGTGCTCATCTGTTGTCATCAGGTACTGGCATCTCTGATATGCACTGTACTGTTGCAGTACAACAGTAATGTTTTATACATTACCGGTTCACTTTCTTTGGTAACTTAATAGTCATGATTACTGTATTTATTGCTTATGAAAGTATTATTGTAATATATTAAATAGTAGTAATTTACAACATGTTCAAGGGAAATTTGTCAAGGAAATATTTATTCCATTCATATTCTATGCCCATAAGTTTTCCTTTCTTTAAATGCGTCAAAAAGCTAGAAAGAGGGTGTTTACATTTAGGCTTCACATGTTGTATTCAACTCTCATTTCATCTTATGAGGAAATATTATCAAGCAGTTGGAGCAAAAAGAGTAGGGCCTGAACATCTTGGGTTTTATTATTGACATAGACTCTGGGCAATTTTGAGCAAAAAGTCATTTAACATCACTTTAACACATTTTAACCCATTTCTAATGCATTCCTCGCCAGGGAATAGTAGCATGTAATTAGTATTTGTAAAGCATGTTTTTGATCCTTAGAAGTCAAAGTGCTCTGTTTTTAATTTATTTGTTATTTACTGAACACTGACAAGTCACTAATAATAAATGCATTGGTATGTGTAAGCTATGAACAGTGGAGCAAGCTAATTTAGTTGTATTTTATCATTTACTAAGCTAAAAGTGACCATAACATTTACAGTAAAGGAAATTTAGGTTAGCTGTTAAGGAGAAAATAACCATTCTAACTTTTGGATTAGATAAGTACAGGAAAAGAGAGAGATGAAGAATTTTTCAGGACTGGTAGGAGTGGGGAAGGAATTTACAACATTTTAGCCCTTCCTTCTGTGATCCTGTGCTTTTCTTTTGTAAAATTAAATGTTGTGAATGGAAATCTTATTGTTAAGAGCTATAAATATATGTTTTCAAATTTTATTTCAGTATCTGTTTTCAAAATTTTAATAGAATCATAAGTTATAAATTAAAGTCTAAGAAGCCTAAAATGAGGCATAAAGTAAGGTAATTATTGAAGCATATTAATGAAAACTTTAATAAAATAAGTAGGATTTTCTAAAGGACCTGGTATATTTTTGAGAATCTCCTGAAGAATTGCGTGGTGTTGACTTCAAAGTATTCTGTCATGTTGATGAAGAAGAGAAATGAGAATGCTTCCTTCCAACCTTCTTTGGATACCAAGAGATTGCAGGACCACAGAAGCACCTTTCTCAAGCTATGAAGTGAAGGCTCATTGCACATTCTTCGCTTCATCCACATATGCTCATAGATGACAGTGATTAAGCTCACAAACTGTTAGGGTCCAAGCCAGAATTTCTACTGACCATTATGAGTGCTCAATTGATTCTTTTTTCGCTATTATTTAGTCTATGTTATTTCCAATAGGCCTGTATGGAAACCATTATAACACAGAAATATAGGGTTGTAAGAGACCCCAAAAGATCATCCTTTTGTTTTTCTTTCTAATTGTCTATACTTTGCTTAATGTGGTATCCAAAAGTATACGTGGAACACTGGCTGCAGCTCTATGCTAAAATCAGTGCCCCTTTACTAACAATTTGAATTTATAACACGGTGAGTTAAAGCCTCTGAATATAGTACAATTGTCACATGTTATGTGAGTGCTCTGTCTAACCCAGAGTTAGACAAAAGCATGAAAACATCTTTTATGGTTCTAGCAAACATTGATGGTAGAGCTAAGGTATATTTCTTATTTCCTTTATAGCAGTCAGTCAAAGTTACCAAAAATAGCAAAGGTTTCTTTGTCTTTTCAGTTAATAAAGTTTAGGCCTGAAGGGTTTTTTTTTGCATAATTCACTCTTTATTTCACAAATTACAGACTATTCTCCCATGAGAGAGTAGCATATTAGTAGCAAGATGTGTGAATGTTTGCTATATTTTTATATTTATGTTGAAAATGAAGCTAAGGCTTGTTTATGCTGTCTACTAGGAGGGTTAATTTTATAAGCATGTTTCATTATACCAGAGATTATATAGAAGTTTAGGATAAATCAGGATTATATGAATCTATGCCATCTTATATATGTCTCTTTAATACATAAATTTATCAGTTTTGTCTAGTTACTTTTACTTATACAATGAAATATATTACTTCAGGACCAGCAAGTCTCTGCCTATGCAGATAGATGGGGAACCTTGGATGCAGACCCCTTGCACAGTAAGTATACTCTTATCTCTGAGAAGAGTGCTGAACAAAAAGGAATATTCAGAAACTTTCTTTATGGCACTGAAATGACAATAGTCAGAAGTATTTACTAATTTATTTAATTTCACTTCTTAAGTGACAGAAGCAAAATATTTGTGATGAAAAAGACAACCATTGCCATCAATATTGACTTAATTTACTTAAGTAGCTTTCTCACACAGCATTATTATGTAGTTCGCACCCACTGCATTTTTAATTAATCATGCTGTTTTTTCCACAGGTTGGGATGGAGTAAAAAGACAGGCATTATTATGATATTTATTTTAAACTTTGGAGAATGCATAGAGGATACAGTCCCAGTATCCTGTTACCTAGTGTCATCTTTTTTTTATGATGAACTATCACATTTTTACTCTATTGATTGCTGAGGAAGACCTGATATTAGTTATGGTGCTAAAATGTATGTGACTAATAACTCTTATAAAACTTAGGAAGACTTTCCATTTACCTTAGAGAGCTCATAGCAAGAACATTTTGTTTAAARCTGAAGTTTTGAATGTGCTGATTGAATCATACAAGATAAATAATAATTAAAAACCCTTACGGTTGAAAGGAGAAGGGAAGGAAATTAATCTCTTATGTTACGGTGTTTCAGTGCCCACAGGTATGAAATGGGGGCCAGTGAACAGGAAGAAGAAATCCATTCCTCCAAATAGTATAGAATGGGGAGGAGGCTGCTCAGGGCAGGTTCTTTGAATAACTCTTAATAGACAAAAAAACAAGGTGTAGCTCTAAAAACACTCCATTATTATCCCTCTCCAGTAGGTTATAGAGGCTAACTGAGCAGTTTAAGACAATGTTGAAGAAGTTTAAGCTCATTATCGTTGAGTAGAGTCATAGTAACATGTTTTAATGTGCTATTTTAGTAATTTTGTTTCCCTAAAGAAAACCTGTGATTTTAAGTAGATGAATTATTGTAGCCTTACAGTCTGTAAGTAAGACAAACCAGCAATGTGACAAGCAAGAAGGCATCCCACCACAGAAGGGGTAATTCTCCAGACCAGGGTACTGGATCACTTCCATGAACTTCACCTCCTTAGTAAAATTCAAGGCTACATAAAGAAAATAAAAGGGAGCTGTAGAGTCGGGAAAGGCTGAATTCTAATTCTCTGTGGTAAGCACCTCTGATCCTGCAATGAGAACCATGTGAATGCACCCTATGTGAAGACAAAACAGTGGGAATTTTACAAGACTTAGTCCGGAAAATCTTTCTGAGTTAAGAGATACCATTATTTTTACCTCTACTACAGGGATGGCTCAGTGCAGAGCAACAGTACTGTACCTAGCAGTTATTTGTTCAAGAAAAAGACATGAAATTTTTCAGTTGCCAGATTACAGTAGAGAACTTATGGAAGGATGCTGGCAACAAAATGGGCTTTTTTTTGTTTGATTGCTTGCTCCATGCAAAATCCCTGCTATCTGATTGATAATGCTAGCATAAGCTGCCTGCATGATTGAGGGCAACCCTGGGAAAAGACACAGTTCTTATACTTCAATTGCTGCCTTAAGGAAACAGCAAATAATTACTGATAATTACTGCTGTCCAGTTAAAGTACCCTTTTAAAGGGGATAGAAATGGCATATACTTTTCTGTGGAACCCTTCCCTTTTGCTCTATCATTGTTAGAAGAGCATACTTYGTGTTATATAAAAAAGCTACACTACTGAATGTATTTATTTCATCTGAGAAGAAAATACATGAACTATTTGTCTACAGTACTGCTCCACCATGAATTTAGATATAGAATATTCATTTTATTTTATCTTAGTTATTTTGCAGGATTTTTTCTGCTGCTGAGGAGCTTAAAGTATGTATTGCAATTGCTCCTTACATTATTATACATCTGCCCTGGCCTGTTCTCTACATCTTATGAAGGAAAAAACATGTATGTTCCAACCTGTCTCCTCCTCACTGTAATTCTAACCAAGTTAGAATTTTTCCTTAAGGTTCTCTGCAAAGTAACTAGGAATTCCTCCTGAGATAATGCCAAAGGTGGATGTTAGATTTCTCTCAGCTGAAGTTTAAGATTTGACTTCCAAGTGTGTGCTTCAGAGGGGGCTTTGTTTGAAAGCCATCGTGTATTTGATCAYATAGGTGATCAAATGGAGATAGGGATGGTCTCTCAGTGATGTGTATGCAAAACCAGAGTCTGAAGAAAACATAAAATCAAAACACATTTTTAAGTGTAGCCAACTATGTAACCAGTTGCATCCTGCAAGAGCTCAAATTTCAGAAAAAATATGAAGTGAACAATATGAGAGTCATGAGCTTTTGCCTTCTCTGCAGACAAAATCAGTTTTCTCCCAGAATTACCTGCAAGTGAATGAGTAATTGCTAGTTTTTAAACAGGGAAAATCTGGATGACCAGATAAAGAAATACTGACTTCTGTTTCTTAAGAAACACATGAGAGTTTGTTTTTCCTTTTTTCCCCCTATCTCTTAGGAAATCTCTTTCCCTAGCTCTTACAAGGAACTGAGGCCCATGTATACAGCTGCCGACACTAACACATCAGGCACCGTGACGTGGTGAGGAGATACCCATACTAGCTCTGGACTCGCATTTTTATATGTAGGATGCTGAGGGAGGGTGCTTATTAGTATAGGCTAATGTTAGCCTACACTAATAGTATAGTAGTTGAAATAAACCAAGTTTCATTTTGGCATGGTTATCTCAGGAACCCAATGAGCTGAGTAGCCCCTTTGGGATGGATCTGTAGACTGCAAGTTGTGTGCAGGTGATGATGTGTGCCAATCACATATCTAAACCCCGCCGAGGGACAAGACGAAGAATCTCCCCAGTCATTAGGCCTATTGGGGTATTGGCTCTTGTGAATGATTCTGTAATGTGTGAGGAACCTAAAGATCTTACGCAGGAGCTGTGGATTGTGCTACTAGTGTAGCATTTATCCTCAAATTAAGTGTGATGATGCTGAGTACTTAGCACCTGTGGGACCATTTTGGAGTCAGGTCTACAGTCTCTCAGTCCCTACTGGCTTAGTAAAACTTCTTTGGAAATTAGACAAGCTGCTTATAACTTCAGTGTCACCTGAGTTCGGTAGTTCTTGGGGATATAAAAATTACAGAGATTAAAGTGAGAAAGAAATTCAATCTATCAGCGAGTATTGATTCAACTCTGTCCCAAGGTGCAAGTGGTTACGCTCGGAAGTCCTTTTCTGTTTCGCATTCAGATTTTGCAAGTGATTTTTCAAGAAATCTGGTTTGACCTGATCAAAATTCTCCTGCTTGATTCTATTAAGCAGACTAAGGAAAACAAGTTCTGTATCAAATCCCTGTTATATATGGGATGACATCAGCACATGGAGGCTTTGAAGTTTATTTCCTGTTTTGTTTTGTTTTTTTCCCTGAAGTTTGTTTCCTATTTTTTTCCTGTTGATGTGAGAATGGAAGCAATAAGCTCAGCTCTGCTACTTCTCTGTTCTGAYGTTATACAAAGAGCACGAGCTGCTGATAGCTGTTCCTTCTCAAACATATAGAGACCATGTACCCCAAAAATGACACAGTAGACTGAAAAATATTGTGGAATGCAATAGATAATGCAGTGATCTCCCAGAAGCTACATGATTTGTGATTTTTCTTTCCTGTGATTTGCTTTAGTACTAAAAAAATTAGTGTGCTTCATTTACCACCTTTTACCATCTTCTATTGCACATTCCACTAGCATCTCTAAAAGAGAGCAGAAGTACATTCTTGCTTGTTCTATGCATACTTAAAAATGTGAATGGCCCTGCTCTAGATATCTTACCATCCAGAATTTTCAGTATGTTGAACATACGCAGACTGCAGTGTCTGACAAAGTCACTCTGCTCTGGTATAATAAGATGCAGAATCTGAATGTCAAATTGTATTGTTTTCACTGTTTTTTATAGAAGAGTCTTTGGGAGAAGGAAAGATGATAATGTTAATGTTATGTTAAACATCTTGTCTGATTAGCTGAGGAGGAAATTCTATCAGAGCTCTGCCAGACAAATATAGCAACATGAAAGATATCTATGGTTTCACCTGATCTCCAAACAGGTCATTAATAGCAATGAAATTTCAAAGACTCTCAAGTTAATTTGATAAACTTCTAGCTTCAGCCATCAGGATTTTTTTTAGAAAAATAATCTTTCAATTTAAGTACATAAATTATTAGCATTGTTTTGAAAAATCTATAAGAATATGCTGTCTTAACTAGAAATAACTGTGATTTCAGTTCTTTCATCTGTTTCTGACTTGTTTGGCATCATGTTTGAAAGAGCCTTAAGCTGCTAACATCATTAGATTAAAAGTGGAAGGGAGAAATGTTTATAGAATATGCAAGAATATTGCCTGAATGAAGGAATAAAACTGATAASCGTAGGGAGAGCCATTATAATGGACTGCCAGAAATGCAATTTCATAGACCTCCAAAACAAAACATATAACATATCTTGTGTATAATAGTATTTTTAGAATCATTTCCTGAAAGGTATATTTTTAGTAAGCCATTTAATGATGAAACTCAGAAATAAAATTTCAGAATATTATAATTTGTATGTACTTGAAAATAAGTTTGGAATGAACGGATGGTTTCTTTCTAGCCTTTCCTTTAGTTCCTA
The DNA here is from genome assembly GCF_003343035.1 of Apteryx rowi. Taxonomy (NCBI): domain Eukaryota; kingdom Metazoa; phylum Chordata; class Aves; order Apterygiformes; family Apterygidae; genus Apteryx; species Apteryx rowi. Next base: position 823,084 of record NW_020449519.1, on the reverse strand, counting down.
AAGATGTGATGAACCTGAGCACAGAGGGCCTACTGAAATCCTACCTTTCTAGTTAAGTCCAGAGAGAAACAAGAACTAAAATCAAAAAGAGCTTGTAATCATATTCACGATATGGCAGGGCTGTGTAAGAAAGCTAAAAGGAAGAATCACAGATTTGCTTTCATGTAGCTCCATTGGCTCCCACACCCCATAGATGGCAGGAGGAATCTGCAGCTGTTTTCTAGCCTGTCAGTCTGTACAGTATCCTCTTTCCATGTCAGTGAATGTAATGAGATTTTTTTTGTCAGTTTTTTTAAAAAGTGGGAAATTAGACTTTTGTATCTGTTTGTTTAGGGCAAAGAGGAACTGGGTCCTAGCTACAGCAGCTGATGTTAGTAGAATATTAGGCAGTTATTACATAGTTAGGGTATAAGTGGATATGTAGAAAAAGKTTTTGGTGTTATAATAAAATGCTGTATCTTTCCCCCCTCTTTTGAGTAACAATGTGCATACATTTCTGTTTCTACGCCAGAGTGCTTTTATGAGGTTCTAACAATTTATTGTGTAGCTGGGCATTATTTTTTGTGCTCACAGGTACACTGCGCATTAATTAGTTTTGTTTACCTATGAATATTTTTTCTTAATTTCACAACAGTAGTTTTTGTAATTGACAAAGCAATTTACTGCATGTGTGCTTTCTGCACCCCAGACAAATATGTTAACGTGTAATGTACCTTTCTTTCCAGTTCAGATTGTTAAGAAAAGAATTAGTTGTGACTAATTGCCAATTAATTTGCAGTGGTTTAAGGGGGGAAGGGGGAAAAAACAATTGCACCTACTAATTAAAATTTAAAATATTCCAAAGTGTCATCTTTAGGTGTCTGTGGAATACATAATTTCCATTTTTGTTCTGCACTGGATCTGTAACAACCCTGAGCTTGACAGCTCTATTAATTTAAAACCTCAGTGATACCTATTAGTACAAAACATGAAAAAAATTCCATTAATCATTTATTTTAATTTTGCAGCTCTGTCATTTTCTCAGTATGTTTAAAAATAATGATGACACCATAATGTTTTCAATCTACCTGTGTGAAGGGGAAACGGATCACACTACTTAGGAGAGAGACTAGAGTATATTATTAGAGCTTAATTAATGCCAAACTGATTAGATTTGATTGCACTTTGCACAATAATATTGTTAAGAAATTTATTTAAAAGATGTGTTGCATAACTCTATATTTAAAACCACCAGTCTAGATCTGAGAGATTTGACCAAATGCTACATAATACAAGTCACAGGTTAATTTTTTTTTTTTTTTTTAGCACTGCCTACATTCTATAGTTCTTATTCCCATCATGATACCCAGTACAGCACTTGATCGCTTATAGGAAGATAAAAGTATTTGGCTCTCCTATGATACAGAGGTGTCACATCCATCCATTTCCCATAAAGGAAAGGAGTAAGCTATGGGCACCTAAGCTGTRGGAAACCCTCCTACCATCAAACCTACCAACAGCCAAACCCTGCTGGTAACATGGAACAAAGTGGCCATGAACTACCAGATCCAAATTAATATATTTTTATCTTTCAGTTTATCCTTCTCTCCTTAAAATACAGAAATAATACCATTTCTCTAATATCGATTGAAATAGTATAAGCAGAACTGATTATCTCTGTTTTCAGTTTTCTGTTGTCACTTAGCATTCCAGTTAGTACCTATATTTATAACACTGTATTTTGTATTAATATGAAGCATTTAGGCATTCTGTGAAGTGAGGAACACATATGTAACCAGCACATATTGCAGAAAAATGAACATAAAAGGAAAACTGATTGATCTAAAAGATGTAGTTATTACTCTCAAATTATTAATGTGCAATGCATTTTATTTACTGAATGCATTGTATTAATGTGACTTCAAGGAATAGTTTGAAACTCTGACCTGCTCCTGAAACAAATAAATATCCATTTATGCTTTTATAAACATCTTTAATATCACAAACCCAGGGTTCTCCTTTATTAGAAAATTTCCTGTCTTCGAATAGGGAGCAATTACCACCTCTACTTTTAAGAATTATGTTCTTTTTTGATTGSATCTAGTTTTCCTTCCCACAAATATATCATTAGACACACTTTCTAATACTGCAAAGGTGATTTTAAATTTGCAAATGCAGTACTTTTCTGCTAAATCTATTTACTAGATATACTAGTCCTTTAAATTTCTGTGATCATGAACTCATAGAATAAAATCTTGGCTTCAGTTAGTGAATGGRGGTTTTGCCATTGGCTTCAAGAGCTTGAGTTTAACCTATAATGTTGTACATCGGGCTTTCAACAAAAATCCATGACATCTTAGCAATTCATTTGTCTATTTACTTTCCTCCTAAATGTAAATTTGTTATTTCTATATTTTTCATGTTTTTAAATATAAATTTGTGCCATATAAAAGTATTTGATTGCTTTTTCCTCCAGCCACACTTCAGTCTCTCCCCTTAATTTATGTTTAAGAACACTCTCCTTATTTTCTGTAAGTCATCCTGTATTTTCTACAAAACTGAGTAAATGTTCTCAAAAATTATTTTCACAGAACTCCATAGTATTTTGTATGATTCTGTCAGGGTATTGTCAGTTGCTAAAAATATGCTAGCTTAGGGTTGAGCTTTTGGGTTTTTTTTTTCTGAACAATTTGTTTCTCTATATATCTTTTGTTTTGAGTCAGTTTTAAACACAGATTCACCCAGGGAAAAAGGAGAAAGAAAAAGACTAGTGAGTCTCATTTAAAGCTTCTAAAATTATGTTTCTAATACAGAAGACGTGAGGTTGCTTGCTGAATGAGGGAGAAAAAGTGAATGGTAAAAATTAGTCTTTAGATACTTCATGTACACAAATGCGGAATCTACACAGAGCTATAAGTAGCCGCAATAAGATACCATTTTTTCTTTTTAACTTAACTAAATTTTGATTACTCACAACTAAAGGGTTTTTTTGTCCCTTTCAGTCTCCCGCCCAGCGCTCTTAAGTCTTCAGTGCTACTTCCCTTCTTTTGATCTACAACACTATTTCTCTTTCGGAGAGCCTTAGTGCTGCTTCCTGTCTGAAAGCGTGTACTTTCACTTTTCGGTTATCCCCCAAACTCACAGCACCAACTCTGGCATTGCAGCTAGTATGGGGAGAAAAGCAGAAGCGAGAGTCCAGGGCAGAAACACAGTGCCTGAGAGTCTTGACAAGACAAAATTCGCATATTTCAGGCAAGGTAGTGCTATGGTCCAGTAAAGACAGAGTGTATTACAAGCATACTGATCTCATTTTATCACCCAAATATCAGATTTTTTATCTGTATTTTCCAGCAGGAAATTAAAGGAATCAATGGTTATCATTGTTAGCTAATGCAATGCTAACTTATGCTACCAAGGATACATAAAATATGTACTTTAAGTTTACATTTTATTTTTGTATTTTCAGAACATAATGTATACTTGAAGCTAGTGGAATTGTGCCAATTTGCAACAGTTGAAAATATGCCGCAGAGAAATGTATATAGGACTCCATTCTCATGTGCATGAGTGGTTAATCATGTTCAGGCATCTTAGCTGATCTCAGCTGATAGGATACAACATACTGAAGAGGTCATGGTCTCTGAAACAGATGGCTCAAGCCAAAAAAGAACATTACAAATGATAAATATTTTCTCAATATGTAATTGCATTCATCCTCAGCAGCACTGAAGAGCCCCAATCCAACATGCAATCTGTATGAGGTCTCAGGATTACTTCACCTCTTCATGCTAAAGCCATCTTTTGTGCTTTGCTCTTTTATTCATTTGAAGAATTACAATGATTTGCCTCTGAAAGGAAATTCTGAGGACATTCCTACTGCCTCATCATGGCCAAATCTTGCAATATGCTGAGCCCTCATGTCTCTCAAAGAATTTACTCACAGCAGCTGCACATTACTTTATGTATTGATCCTTAGGCTCTGGTTGATGTCATCACTATTCTCCAAGTCCCAGAGTATGTCTTATGAAGGATGTGAAAGTTGCAGAAATCCTTGAGGATTTCCAGGACCAGATCATCAGCTGGTATAAAGTGACATCAATGGAATAATGCCAGTTGATCCCAATTACAGATTTGGCTTCCAAAGTGGTGCCTGAAGCAGAATTTCTTGTGAAAAGATATGTTTATGCCAATCTTTGGAAGCAGGACTTATTTTCTGTGTGAATGTAATCTAGGTTGCCAAAAAATGATATACTAAATTTGATACTAATGAGCAATGTTGACAAAAAGAGGTCACATATGAAATATGAGACTAATGAACTAAGGTGGCATGGAAATGAACATTTGGAGAATAAAGTAAAGGCTATAATACAGTTAAATAAACCCACTTGTTCTGTTGAGATTTTTATGTTTCTGTCTCTTTAGACTGTAAAGTAAATTTCCACCCCAAGAAATGTCCTGATCTATATTTTAATGAGCCTCTCCATGTGACATACATTTTTTGTTTCATTACTATTAGTGAATGACAAGTGAAGGATATTCATTTTAACTTGAAAATGTCAGGTATGCACTTTAAGAGATATATTTTTCCAGTTTTTAATGAGGTGGTGTTTCTTTTTGAAAGAAATACCCATCTCTGATGTGGGTACTCTGCAGATGACAACTGATATTTAATAAGTGATGGTTCTCGTATTAGTCGTAGTTCACTAAAGAAAATGTCTCGGATTGCTTTTGAAAAACTCTTAGTGTCACTAGCCCAAAGGCAAGATGTGACCTTTTTATTACATAATGAGAATCATTTATTATCTTACAATGTATCTTAAAGTCACAGACAAAATGCCACTTTGATAATTGCTTTCAATTAGCTTTGAGCATAGCATACATTCATAAAATGTCTTCTCTAATTTAGACTTGAATTAGAGAAAATTGCAGACATAATCTACTTTAAGGTTGTCTCATTTAAGGTGATTCGTAGTTTTATATCAAAGAAATCAAAACGGGTGACTTTAGAGAAGTCTTGTAAAGTATTTTAAATAGGCTTTTCAATATTTGAGTCTATTCTATTACCAATTAATTAACAAATTAAAATGCTAGTTCATCATTCTTGACCTTTTTTGTGTGTTAATTTTTGACTTTCATTCATAATGGTTATTTTGAAATTAAGCAGTGTCTTGTATTAAAAGAGAAGTACAGCTTGATTAGATTTATAAATAAAGCATACAGAGAAACAGCTTATATCTTAATAATAGGCAACAGCTTGGTCTGTCAGCATGTATGTCCTTTCCAGCTTTTAAATTATTATTCACCTTGTAAATATGTAAAATATTCAACAGCTACCAATAAATCTCGCACCCAAAARGCAAGATCACATATTGGCATGTATTTCATTCATACGATTAATAATATTGATTGCCGGTATAATTTAAAGTATTTGTGGTAACAATGATTGTACATAGATTGGCATACTGCATATGTTGTATCATTCATAAAAAATATAGGTCCTTTCATCTTTGATTAAATGAAGATGGTTGAGGAGTCACATTTAAAGATGGTTCAGGTATTTTGGATATTTGAGGTTAGGAGCTGAACTAGTTCTAGGGATAACTCTATTTTTCTTCTTTCTTCCCCCAGATAAAAATAACCCACAAGAACCAAGCACCCATGTTGATGGGACCACCTCCAAAAACTGGTCTTTTCTCTTCTATCATCAAAAGAACAAGGAACCACAGCAAGGAATAAGCCTATGTGGTTTAGTTTTTAGAAAACCAATTAGCTGTGTTGGGCTTTGGAATATTTATTCTGGAAATCTTTCAAGAATTTTAGAATATCTTCCACTTGCAAAATCATGGATTTTGGTTTAACAGTTTCTGTGACTGAGCTAATGCAAAACTATGCTATTAGAAAAAAATTATTGTCACAGTTTTGTAGGCATTTTGCATGAAGAAAGCAGATGTTTACATAAAGTGATACGGCATATTTTTTGTTGCATGCGTTACCATTTACTGATTTATGGGATAATTCTGCCATGGAATATGGGAAGAGAATGCCATGGGTAATTTGATTTTCTCTATATAATTCCATATATAATTTTTTTCTACTACAATGATCATATGCCATAGTTTCAATAATATCTCTTGATTCAAACGTCTTCAGATCAGTAACTGATTGGACCTATTTCAGAGTAAAGTTTATTACAGGTCTCATTAATCTGTGCTTTTAGTTTAGCATTTTTTTCTACCCTGAGAATATTTTTCTTCAGCTAAGTATTAAAATCTTATATCTTATTCTGATAACTCTTATGTATATGAGTAACTGTACCTGCAGAAAACACCTAAATGAACTCCCATGTGTGCAGTATTCAAGTGACTGTGATTACTTTTGTGCAAGTTTTTTCAAGATTGGAAGTCAAAGCAACTCTGAGCAAAAGCTATAGGGCTAAGGAGATCGTGCAAAGAGTGAAGGTAATAATACTTGCAAAACTCATCATCAGTATTGTTTGCTGAAACACTAAAATTATTATAACGAGCAATAAATCTCTGTAACATGGAAAACTTTAAATCATTCTGCATATTGACCGATAGTACAGTGTGTATGCACACAAATAACCAAAGCTCATGCCTAATAAAGTGCATTTCCCACCAAAGATTTAGTGAAGGATGCTTCAGAGAAATGGGTTAATGCATAATTAATCAAGCTCACTGGAGTAGACTCACTTCTGAAAATTTACAGTTCTTTTGATTACCTTGGCGAAGTCCAGACAAATGCTGGGGTAGGAAAAACACCAAATTAATTGCAAATAATACTCACTTGTTATTTGTTTCATAAGTTGATAGGCATAGACACGTACTGCAAAATTAAAATTATAATTTTGTTGTCATTATTATTCATAAATTTATACTATCTATAATTTACTCATCCTCTAAATTAGTCTCTCAAGGAAAGGATAAACTGTTACCTACTCCCCTTTTGTAGTCTGCTGTCTGGGATCAAAACATTTCTTGTCATAAAGATTTGGGGAGGCAGTTGTTCAGGCTTTACTTTCTTAGCCCTCTGAGAGACTTCCTAACAACTTAGAAATCATACTACAGGGATTTGTCTGAGGTTTGCACAGCACTGTCTAATGTTGGAAGGAAGTCCAAGAATGGCAAAWTTTTTCAATGTTGCATATAAACATACAGTCTCAATCAAAACTTTTTGTGCAGTCTTAGCATTGCTCTTTGTTCAGAATGACCTACTCGTCATCTCTGCATGTCTTAAGTTCTCAGAAATTTCATCGAAAAACAGAAAAAGGAAAAGATAAAACTTTGCTTGAAATGCATGATTTATCAGTTTCCTCCCACTTTTAYCTAGACTTTAAAGTGTTAATGATTTATTAAATCTATTTTTCTATTGATTCATTCATCTATAAAAAATAGTATTTCATCATTCTGTAGTGCACGGTACTGTGCATGTATTTAAATAAACTTGCTATCATTTKTTCCTCAGTATTCAGTATTCAACAAAGTCCTAATTTATATAAGAGACACCGAAATAAAAGTCAGTATACAGTCGGTAAGGATTATGTCTTTGAAATATACAGTCAGTGTTCTGTAAACATTAGGAGGTGAATATAAATTAATATTACATTCAGTATTAGGTAGAAAAATACAATGGCAATTATTTGCTAAAATTAAGATATTGTAATTCCCCGTTCCTGGGTCCAGTGGTGTTGACAATTACAGTTACCATAGGAGTGAAACTATGACTTTTCCTATATAACACACACATATACTCAGAGAAAAGCATTTGATGGAGTTCTTAACTGCAAATATACATAAGTATAGAGCAAAAGATATTTGCATAAAGAAGGAACTTGCTGACATAATGTTACATAAAGTGTACATTGATTTTATGAAATTATGGTTAAAGGCGATAAATATTTTCACATAACTTGACATAGGATTTTCTACCAATGCTCTCAAATTTTTGTGGCAAAAATGTGTTTAATGATAATATATAATGTGCTCTCAATGATTATCTCATTGTACATTGAACATTGTATCTCTGAAAACAAATAAAATCATACATAAGCTATTCTTTAATAATGTATGAAATTTTAAAAGTACCGGTCTGTGAGCAGCAAATTGTTGACAACAAACTTTTTCAAGTRAAGAGGAACAGATGGGTTCATGTAATCACAATTATATACTGTTCCAACTACACGTATTTAAGGTAAATCAGCTCTGTTAAAGAAGTCAGTATACATCAAAGTCTCACTGAAGGAAAATATAATGGAGTAGCTATTTTACTATATATTGACACTTACTGTAATAGTTGCATTGTCATTCTATTAATCTTGATTGTTTGTTTGTTTGTTTAACATAGCCTCTAGTGATAAGTTGAAGTTGAAAGCACTAATGATGAAGAGAAAAAATTTACAGTACATAGAATATAATACGAAAGGAAAATATTATGTTTAATGAAAGAACATGTCACTTTTTTTCTTCTTCAGTATGCACAGAATTACCATGATGAAATTATACATTGGTATGTGGTGAAGTGAAACAAAGAATATATGCCTGTGTCTTCATACAGCTAAAATAGGTACACACAGTTCTTACATTCAGTGAATCTTAGAGTGGTAGCTGTAAACTTTCCACTGCTTACAATGAGTCATTCTTTTAGGGCTCATTAATAACATCTGCAATATAACTTGAAATTAAAAACATATAGAAATTGTGTCTGACACTGGATTTGTAAATTTTTCATTTACCTGCTTGTATGTTGCAGCTGGGCAATGTGCTGAGGAATGAACGTGACATCTCAGGAAGAAATCTAAGTTTTGAAATTGCTTAGCATCAGACTCACTTCCCATGAGCTCACGTCTAAAGAAGTTGGAAGCAGAATCTGGTGCAGAGAAAAATACATTTTTACTGTTTCCAGTGCTTGTAAGATATTTTTATGTATATCATCAAAACAATTATTTAAATCTATGAGGTTACACCTCATGATTTTTGGTTATTTGGGGGGGGAGGGGCATATCAGGTAACTTGCTGATATGCTTAGGCCTGTGATGAGCTAAGAAGAACTTCGTTTCTGAAACAGATGTCTTACAACRTTGCCTCAGTCTTCTCAGCTTTGTAGTATTGCATGTAAATAGTAATAATGATTGCCTATTATCCAAAATTACGTAATGCAAATAAAGTCACAGCTCAAGATGTTTCAAGATACCAGCATAAGAAATAACTTAGTCAAATAATATTTGGTTTCTATGCAATCAGTGTAAGAAAATGAGACTTTTTATTAATCTATAGGTTAACAGCTGTGAACTGAGATTGTAGATAGTTACTCAGTCAATTGCAACAAGCCAGCCTTTTAATGATTTAAGATACTAGTGCTGTTGTGGAATTTACTGTCTTCAATCCCAACTGGATTCTGGGGCTTGTAGTTCTGGTGGATCATAGTGAGGCCAGCGAGGCTTTCTGGGAAGCAGTCAGGTTAGAAAAGTATTGTCCTTTGCCTCACTGGAGGAGGGACTAGAGAATTGCTCTAGTGACTACAAATCTGAAGAAGCATCAGGAGTAATGATCATCAGACAAGGAGTCAGGACAAGAGCCTGGAAGAACCTTGCTAAGGAATGACAGAACTGATCCTAAAACCAATGGGCTAAAGGGGCAGGCACTTCTAAGGCAGGTACATAAAAATTGTAGTGTGGGGCCTGAGAAGCCAGATAAAGGCACTCACATCTAACGAGCACGATGTGCCAAGGAGTGAATTAATTAGGTTAACCTAGGGGTTAAGATAACCCAAGAGAGGCCTGGTGCTTAGGGCTCAAGGATTTTGGTAGTGTTTGTCTCCTTCATTAGGATAAACATGGCCTAACAGGAGTAAGGCCCAATTGTAAGGTGAAGAGCTGAGCCCTTCCAGTGAAGGAAAAAGGACTTATGAGCAAAGGAAGGATGATCTAAGGAAGGCAAAGAATTTGCTGAGGCTTGTTTACTTTTTGATGTGTTTTTACTCTGGAAGGAGAAGACTTTTGCCTGTGCTGCTAAGTAGCAGTTTGGCAAAGTAGGTAGCAAGAAAATAAATAAATTAATTAGAAAGCTGAGGTGGTCATGAGAAGCACCGCTCAATGTGTTATGCAAGATGTGTTATGCAAGAGCGGTGAAGAGTGTGTCAGCCTCTTGTCAGGTAACAGCTGCTCCGCTGTAGCTCAGTGAGGTCGGAAAGCGTTTGGTTCCCTCCATCCCTGTCCACGAGGAAGGAGACTTCTTGCGGTCCTGCTGAAGCGAGTAAAGGCCTTGCTGTGGCCCTGGCTGGAAACAAAATAACACACAGGCCAGATCTGGAAACTGAACCTCTATTAAAGAGCGCTCCACATGGTAATAAGTTAAAATCAGTGGCATGTGGGTGAACTATGTGGGTTTACGGGTGTCCTGTGCAGACATGCCTGCCTGACAGTACAAAGTCTGTCAAGGTTTGCTGGTGTTGGCCAAACCGGGGCTTGTTCCAGGGTGGGCTTCTTGGGTCTTGTACGCCATTCTCCCTAGGACTCTGGATTTTTAGCTGAAATAAGCAGGTTTGGTGTTTCCTGTGGAACTGTTCCAAGGCCAGTAAGCCTGCAGAAGGCAACGTCCGGGGTGGGAGATCTGAAAGGGTTTTGTTGGGCACAGGCTGGTGTAGGACAGCGTGTTAACCTGCGTGCAGCACCAGGCCTATACAGTCCATGCTGGCTTCATGGAGACCTATTAAGTGGCTTTTTCAGGAGCATAGAGTGACTTTCAGTAAGTGGCTCTGTGTGAAACTGGCCTGTGTTTTTAGCAAACCCTGCACACCTTAGAAGTGTCTCAGCCAGGTGGAGCTGAGCTGACCTTGAGAGTAGGGTGTTCATGTTTACATAGTACTGAGTGAGTAATCCTGCCAGACACCATTGCCTTCACATACATAGACATAGAGCCAGTTTTAAGTTAGAGTGTGACCAGATGTCTTTCAGGCAAAGAATGTGGAAAATTTCAGTCCAGTTATTTCCTATTTCTGTATCACACATGGCAATTAAGTTGTGTCTCAGAGTTAAGATGTGATTAATGGATTTTGTGGGGGGGGGGGGCATGGATACCAATGGAGCTTTTCCATTCTCAAGTTTTTTTATTTAACAAGAACAACTGAAGCAGAGAAACTTCTGCATGACCATTGACTTCCATTTTGTCAGATTGCCCTACAGCTTAACACTATATATAAATAGGAGTTGATACATTCTAGGCATCTAGAATCTCTTGGCATGGTGATATTTCAGAGGCTTTTTGGKTTTTTTTTCCCCTCTTTCTGATACATGATTCAAAGAGACTACCTGAGAAGCACCTCGGGAGCTCTTTAAATATGAGTCATACAAAGAGTAAGCGATAATCACCAGGCTTTGTTATTTATAGAAAGGTGGTAGCTATGTTGATGGTAAAGCGGCAGTTTCATAGTGAAGTGCCCATTTGTAATAAACATGGAAAATTATTTGCCTGGTTTAAATGAATGAGTAAGCAAAGACTTTGAATTTTCAAGTCTCGATTTTAGTCCAAGGTGGGTRGTTACTGAAAATAAATACTTAGTTGCTCGTTGGCATATTTGAAATACATTTGTTTTTTTAYCTAGGGTCAAATTCACATTCCATGAAGCAACATAGCAATTTATACTAATCAGTAGCTTTTCTGGACAGGGAAGTGAACACTTGTTACTCTCTGAGTGAAACACTTACTTACAGACCATGTTCTGCCTGTCAGAAAGAAAATACAAGATGTCAGTCATCTCCAGGCCTGTTAGTCTATTCACATTAAATGCAAATAACTTAAAGAAAAAATATTTATTACTTTAGATCAGCAGAAAGAACCTCGTGATTTGTATATCATTCGGTGARGCAATGAGGCACTGCAAAATGAGCATCAGCACTACGCTCATCCTTTCTGCCCAGCTCTGAGGTTAACTGTTGCAAAGGTTTATTAGTGAATGTGAGTGAATCTTCCAAACCTCTCTCTTTACACTACAATTATGAATATGACTATCACTTTGATTCAGAGACATGTATTCCAGATGATTATGGAGCATGAGTAAGCAAGCAAGCAAGTGCAGGAGGATATATTGCATTTGACCTGAAGTTTACTTCTGCATGTTTAAACTCAGTCCATCAATCATATTACTGAAGGAACAGCCAACAGCTCTTAATTTTAGGAAGCTTGGGTGGGATTGGGGAAAAAGGGTTGCTTTAGGTTTTTCTCCTGAGCAGTATGATTTTGTTACAACAGTATATAGAGTAAGGAATTTTCACTTGATTTACTACTCCAGTCACTGTTTTCTGGGATCATGTTATGAGCAGTGGGGTTTTTTTTGTTTGCTTGTTCTTGTTTTCTGGAAAACCAATAAAATGTGGCTGTCTGTTTATGGTTCAATAATTAATGTATTAATACAATTAGTTTACAAGTAAGAGGAAATTTGAGAGATCTGGTCCAACTGTCAGTTCTCAAAGTCAAGCCTTGCATTGAGATGCAAGGTGTGGCCTTCATATCTGGTACTCTGCCGCTAGAGCTGCTCAAAAATGCCTTAGACCAATCCTGTGGGGGTAGGGGGACACCTTCCTAAATTGATCTAATTTTCATTGGATTAACACATTATAACAAAATCAGATTTGTTTTAAGTGTCAAAATGTCTTATGCTAAGATGTAAACAGGAAATGTAAGGTTTTATTTTGTATTGCTGTTTCTTTAGTGTAATAATTAGCTAATATTATAACTGACTTTTCACTTTAAAAAATGCAAAGTGATTGGCCTGATGCTCTTATTTTATTTCAATCAGAACATAATTCTTTTATTTACTGTCTGAGAATTTTGAAAGTTTTAGTATTTGTTCCAGTTCCTGAAATGAAACTTACAGCTGTGCAAAGGCTGCAATTAACACCAAGCCAGTAGGCTACAAGTCAAATTCTAGTCTTCATGCAATATCTGTGCATTTTTATGATTCCAATAGCTGCACACCTCTTGAGAGTTATCTTAAATTGATTTTTTGGATTGTAGTTCCTTTATCAGATTAATTGCTCAATAACAGTATTATTAACAAAACAGTTCCTAAGTGTTTATTTTCAGTACTGAATACACCGTAAGTCAACGGACAATAATCATTCAGTCACATCAATAAGGCATTTGTATGTCACAGAACTACACTGTAGTTCATAAAGTTCTGTGTTCCTTAATGTGTGTCTCAATCTTTTGACTGAATTATCAGATAATACTGTGCGATAGCTACTCTGAGAACACTTTTCAGCTAACGGTTACCTAAATATGTATGATGCCTAAAGTTTTGCTGTTCCTCCTCTGGTAGCTGTACCTTTATCACTATATAATGTTAGCATGTCTAACCCAATTGATATCATGCTAAGAAACTTGCCGCGACTATCAACAGCCTTATTTTTATGGTCCTGGGACAAGAGGTGAATGGACTTGCATGAGGTTAATTGGGCTTTAAGAAAAAGTTATGTTCCTTCAGTGCAAGATAAGGTTCTTTTCTTCTGTGGGAATCCTGTCACTTTATCAGATATAACAGCTTTCTCTGCCAAAGAGTTGAGATAGTAGTGTGTGAATGATTTATAGTTTTCCTTGGACTGCCTGCTGAATCTTGGACAAAAAATAAATCTTATGGCAGATGCCAATTGTTCTCTGTGGGTCTGACTACAGAAATATGCACTACTATGAGAGCTGGTCGAACCATTCAGATACAACCAGAACAGCTGTTTTGACAGCTGAGAGCGGAGTAGAATACCTGGGGTCAGACACACAGAGGCAAAGCTAATGCAAAGTGTTAGAAACTTAGAAACATGCTAGACTACTTTTACTAATTTCTGGAGTGATGTCTGTATAAAAATTTAAGAGTACAGGAAGGTAACATACTTTTGTAATTTACCATAGATATCATTCTTATTTTTCTGCAAAATATTTAGTATTTGTGCTACTATCCCGTCTCAAATATAGTATAAAAAGATAAGTAATTTTTTAAAACTATTTCTACTGTATGCTTCCACTTCAAAATACAGTACAATGGCATGGCCTGTAAAAATCTGTAAAGCAGATTTTTAACAAGTTCAGTAAAACAACACTTTAAGGAACCCGAAATACCTTCTGGCCCAAGACCACAGGACAGCAAAGAGTTTTGAAGGAAGAGTCAAGTGATGCCATTTCCATCTCTGCTCAGGAAAAGTTTGCAAGACAGGAGAATTTTAGCCAAATTACAATCTCTCTTTATTCTTTCATGTTAACTTGTCTGTAAATGAATTTGGACAGTCACTCTGAAGTGAACCAGACACAACTTTAAGTGGGAGTTGAGAATTACTTTTTTGCCAGATTCTGGTCCCTCTTGCGTGCCATACTCTCTCTGTAGCTTTTCCTTAAGAGCAGCAGAAGAAGCCTACTTGCAAGGTACATATACACAAAGGTAGTCATTATTTGTTTAATTACTTGGTTCTTCTAAGGTGTTAAAACACACTGTCAGCACAGCTCAGAAATGGCTACTGTGAATATTTTCTTGTCGAGAATAATCAGCGCTGACAAATGACTTGCACAGGGGACAATAAGCATCAGACTGTATAGATAATCTGAGTAGCACATTACTGCTACACCAATGTGGATCTACTTGAGAGCATTTAAAGTCCTAATTAATACAGAATGTGACCCTAAGGCATAACTTTGAAGACCAGGGTTAAAATATTATAACCTTGCTTGAGATAATGTTATAGTGAAGTAGGGACAAGGAARTGAAATCCTAATTCCACTGAAGTCATTGTTTTGCCAGGACAGTCGCAGAGTCCTACTGTCTTGTGGGAGGACTCCAAGCATCTTTCCTGCCTACAGGAAAATATCCACAAAGAAATCCAAGAAAGAGACTGAGAAATCTTATGCGTTCACACGTCCCTGAAACCTACTGAACGACTGCACCAACATTTCCCCACTCCTCCTTTCAGCTGAGTGCTCTTGTCCCTCTTCTCCTGTGCCCTTAGTAATCCTGTATTCTGTCTCCATAAAAACTTAGCTTCAACAGGGTATATGGAATATGTTTTCACCCATACTGTTCCATTGTTTGGCGGTTAGGCATCGTGCTGGGAAATGCAAATGTGAAGTTTCTGAGGTTAAGGAAGAAATCAAACTTCGACTTTTAGGCAAACTCTATAACTGCTATAACTTGGGGAGTGAGGGGCAGGGGGTTGCCTGTTTTAATGGTGTGTGTGTGTGTGTGTGTGTGTGTGTGTGTGTGTGTGTGTGTTGTGGGGGATTTTTGTTTTGTTTTTAGAATGAGTCCTGCTCAGGTAAGGACCTGAACTCAGACTCCGTGCTTTGAATCTCAAAAGCGTGAGGATGCTGCAACTCCAACTAGGTGAAGTTTACATTAGTGTTTTATTTTGCATTTGCCAGTTCACATGCAAATTTTATCAATTGCATGTGTAAATTGCCTCTCTTCTCACTCTTCAGAGCCTTAAAAACCTACCTTCATTCTCTCAATCATCCTGCTGGGGTAAAGTAACACCAAAGCTGAATGTACATAAATAGCTGTTTTGGACCTAGCTCTTAGGACTTGCATGTTCTACAGAATATTGACTTGGTATCAAATTCTGTATCGTTGCCTTAAGGGGCTCCCACACAGTGCTGCAAAACCACGTCTGTGTACAGCAGAACACAACCCACTCCTAATTATTTCTGCCTAGAGTAGCTGCTGTCTTTGGATTTCTTATGTCTTATATGCTTAAAACAGCAGTGTCGCAGTAGTGAGTCAGGCCTTTGCCAGTTCTTGAATACCCAATGCTAGATGCTATATAAAAAGATATATGTTTTTTTAAGGTGTGTATGCAAACCCTGATTAGCATGTGATACATCAGAGGTATGCAAATTGCATACAAAGTGTACATATTTATTCTTTTGCATTTACATACAGCTTTTTGTTTGCAGTATCATTTAATGTCTGTGCACTCTGACTACTATTTTGTCATCTCAGGCAACCATTCTGCATCTTCAAGCTTTTGCTGTCCTAAGGTATAATGCCAATCTCATAGCTCATTCATTTCAGTGTTATTAGATTGTTAGTTAGCAGTTAGTGTAAAACAACATAGTGAAACATAACAGCAAAACATATTTTGTGGCCTTTTTTTTTTTCCTCCAGAACTATAATCTGAGGAAGAGTAGCAGTCACTTGCCATGAGACCAAAAAACACTGTTTAAAAACCACTCTTCTTACTCACTCCTTAAGTAAATGTTGCATATGAAACTCTGTGGGTTTTTTTTAAGTTATCTCATTACTGTCCTCCTGTGATAAAGGAGGACTGCAAATGCTTACTTTAAAGTAGTCATTTTAATTGTTAGATGGCTATAGTGAATGCTGAGAGGATGCAAATCTTTGCCCTCAACCATTATTGAGTTTCATTCAGCTATTCCCATGCATGTCACTAGGCTGGCCTGGTACTTAGCAGTACTTATTTCTCTAACTTCTGGCTCATCAGTACTGAATCTTTATCTTTGGTCATAAAGTAACAACCAGTTCTCCAAATTCTCCTCAATCTTTGAAGACATTGTTTAATTTTCCATCAYTTTGGTTTTCCTCTGCCAGTTTGCTTCCTTTGCTCTTGTTCATATGCTTCTGATTGAAGTGCTTGTTATTTAGTATCTCGGTTACAGCTCATGTAAGAGTTTTTCCTACGCGGATCCATTCAGAAATGGTTTCTAGGAACCCCAGTCTGTCAGCTCGCAATCATCTCTTTAACTGTCCTCCAGCCTCCTTTTTTTCTGTTACTTTAAAAATAAGCTATTTGCCTTCACTTACCCTTTATGGCATATGCCTACCTTACCATAAGGTATTTTTATATGTATACCTAAAATCATTCTATTTGATACAAAGACAAGTACCTATTTGTATGACCTAAATCTAATAAAGCCATGATGTTGTTCTTCAATGTGTTTTAAAGCAAAAAATTTTAGGCTTTATCACATAGTACTCTTATTTCAAGAAAATTCCTCTGGAAACATCCACAAACTTAGCCCATTACCTTCCTTCAAATCCTTCCTTCAAATAGCTACCAAAAGATGCTGTTTCAGCCTCTATCACAGAAACTGTTATCTTGCAACTGGCTTTTAAATTTCAGGCTTTCTTTTTTTTTTTTTTTTGGTGGGGGGGAGAGGTAAGGGAAGCAGTAGCCAGGGCCTTCTCCATGTCCTGTGTTGGTATAACATCTGGCACAATAGGGGGTCTGGTCCCTGGCTACTTCATTTAAATGTTGCAGCAACAGAAATAAATCCATGTAATTTTTTTGTTGGCAAATGCATCTATACCCACTGATGATAATTTTACAGGTCCCATCTGCACATGATCTGCAGAGAATATGAATCCAGCTAGAGGATTTATTCTGTCACAGTTTCAGCTTTCTGTTCTGAAACTCTTTCATTCATTCCCTATTGTGTTGGCCAAGATGGCAACTGTAACGTATACTGGGGTTTTGCTTATGCTGTTGCATTCTCCCCACTAGTAGTAGGACCTGTAAAATCTTTGTCCTGCAAGGACCCCATGGATGTGTGTTTTAATTGCAGAGTTTCCTAAGATCTCAAAAAAACAATCCCAGACCCAGCAACCTTGGAGGCTTTTTCTAGGGATGCTGAATACTAAGTAAGCATCAACTACTTCTTCCATTCCTTCTGCATATCAGGGGAAAATTGGCCTCGTGAAAGTAATTGCACATTTCATTTTTGCCAGTGACGTGATCCAGGAAATCTTATATCAAGAAAAATGCAAACAAAAGTTAAATGAATTCCCACCTAGCCACAGGAGCCAACAGCTTATATTAACAGTCTGTATTTTGGCTGAGTATTCAGGTWGAAATTACAAGGCATTTCACCCTATTTATATGTGCATGCAAGATTAGAGCATGAAGGCCAGACAGTACTACATGAAGTTGCAAAGAGAAATTCACGGTGTAGTGTGCATCCTTGTAGCCTACTGAATGAAAYAGTAGTGGTGATTTCTGGAAAGCAGTATATGCTGCTCTCTTTGGATATGTTTTACTGGCTGTGTTCCCTTCTGTGATGGCTTTCTTTCCATTCTTCCAGTGAGAAGGTGCATTGTTAGGCTCAGTCCATAACTTTGGTAGGGGAAGTCTGTAAGACTTTATTTAAAATTTGTATTTATTTTTAAATATATGTATAAAAATTATAATATATAATTATATATAAYATAATATATAATTTATATTTTAATGTATAATTTATAACATAATTATATAAAAATATAATATATATATTTAAAAAAAAGGAGAAATAACAAAGTGCAGAGTTTGTCATAACTTCCAGTAAGCTACCTCAGTATTGTTGCCCCTACCTGTTATTTCCCATTGGTGTTTGCCCAGGCAAGATGTGTACAGAGATAAAAGAGAGAAAGTGAGATTACTTGGAGTCAGGGGAAATTAATGTGTTATTTGCAACAGAGCTGAAGTGCAGTGCATTGTATGGAAGGTAGTTTTAATTAAAACCTTTATTTCAGAAATAATAATAAAAAAAAAAGTAGATTGAAGCTCACATAAAAGAAAGGAGGGGGGGAAAAAAGGTTGCATTGTCTTGCATTTTTCTGTTATAGAAACTGCCTACAAGCTGAAGCTACCCTCTGTGCCACACTGTTTGGTATATCACAGGATTTGCAGCCAGGTGAAGGAGAACACTAGTATGATTTTAGCCTCCTGAATTGGCTGCCTACACAACAACCTAGGTTTCTGCAACTTTTTAACAGAGGAACTAAAACTTCAGAGAAGAGCTTCTTGTACAGTATTTATTTCCTTTACTGTTTGCAGGCAGAAAATGGCTAGAAGTGGTCATATTTCCCTTTCTTCTCATTTACTGGCCAGGTAGCGTGCACAGAGGATGCTAAGGACTAAAAGGGGTTAAATGCTTTATTTCTCCTAAGACTCCCAAGATAATTTTGAGTTTGTTTGTTGCAGTCTGTTCCCTGAATGAAAGTAAAGAGGAAATGTCACTATTGTTCCATTCTGCGTTTCCTTTGCAGAAATTACAGCAGTTGGCCTGGAATCTCTTCTCATTCATTGTAATATAAGTCCACAGCAATCAACCGAGTTGTTCTAGATTTTACATGAGATTGGAATGTGACCTGGAATGTTAGCTGGATAAAATAAGAGCAGGATAAAGAATTGTTCTGAAAAATATTTCAGACTGCTTCTAACCRTCTGGATTGAGTATACCAGCATCAATGTGTTTTGCAGATGTGCAAAGAAAATCCAGATTCTGCTAACTGTACTGGTTATGGTCCCTACCTCCTTAAGTGGTATAGGTTACAAAGTCTGCCCCCCACTCCCCCCCTTAAGGTAACTCACATATTTTAAAAGAGATCTTTTTAAAAGAGATCCCTTCTAAAAAGGAGATTCAGCTGACCTCTCTTCTTTCATCAGCAGTGCTTGTTCAACTCGATAGAGAATTATTCGTCACTTATGTTAGGAAAGTTTTAGTGAAGTGAGAAACAGTGTAAAATAAGTGATTTGTGGTTTTAAAACAAGAAAAATACCTAGCCCTTACAGAACGGTTTTCATCTCGTCTAAAGGATGCAAGCATCTTCACGTGTTGGGGAAGAGAAAAGCCAAATGAAACTCCTGGTACTAGGGTCTCTAAAGTGAACCTAAGCTTTTTTTTTTTTTTTTTTTAAAGTACATTAAAATCCCAAGTATAAAATTATTTGCCTTTGATTCTGGAAATTGAATCTATGAGAGATGTGTGAAATTCTTACTGAGATATTGTTTAGCTCTTCCTCAGGTGAAGTTTCTATTGGGTCATGCTGTGATCTTGCCCCAGTATTATGTTGGTACCATTCAGCTTATTTCAAAGAGACTTCTTTTGGTGACACCAATGTACATAATACACAAGCTTGTTCTGGGTTTTGCTTGGAATTTGACCTAACGTGGCTTTACAGGAAGGGCAGTATCAAGATATCGCTTTTAATGAGCAAAACAAAAAGCTACAGACTGCAAAACGCACGACATGAGATTGATTTTTGCCGATTAAACCCCTACTTCGCCACAGGCAGCTAGGGCTCTGTACCTAACCCGAGATGTGTGTGTTTGCTTGTTCTTTCGCTCCCTGTGAGCATTTGTTCATTTACTGCCATGCAGATAATGCATTGCATTTCACAGCACAGCAAGTTTAATCAGGACATGTCATCATTAATTTGTACTGATATGCGCTGATGGACAGGGTTTTCCAGGAGCATGACTAGCTGTTTATCAAACAATTGTCAATTCTGGAGAAAAAAAATGGTGCTATCCCCCTGTTGTCTTACAGCATCTGCTTTATCTGCTCACAGGAGTGCCCTTTTTTCTTTCTTTCTTTTTTTTTTCTTTTTTTCCCCTGGGTTTCCCTTTGTAGCTGTCACTTTCAGACAGCTTCATTTATTTCTGCTGATTTCTAATTCCTTTAGGAGAGATGTCCAAAAGACACTTGACTTACTGAGGCATGCTGTGGTACTGAAATGGTTAAGGATGGCAAGACAAGACTAAATACCACAATCTGCATTTGATTTCTGATCTTTCCTGTTATTTACAAAGTGTCTCTTGCAGTATCATAAATAATTTACAGTTCAAAGTGAATTCTTCTTCCAAGTGCTAGAAAGCCAAAATCACATTTATTTCATTTGCTAATGTTTCTACAGTATAGCACAAAGCATAAAAAAAAGTTCTATAGTTTAACAAAAGAGCTATTAGAGTAGCACAAACTCAAAAGGGCTCTTATAATAGCAGGTTAAGGAGAGGTGTTAGTTGTTCAGTCCTGCAGTTCCTACTAAGGTAAAATTCTAACTCAAATCACAGTGGGTTTTGTCTGACTAAGGCTGCCAAGATTAACCCTTTAGCATGCAAAATTTGTTATCTATCAAATACACTGTTGTATTGTTTTGGGGAATCACACAGTGGGAATAACTCTCTGAAAGCTACATGTTATATATTAATAAATATTCCTAGATAATAAGGATTTTAATTTTAGTTGGACATACTGTGAATTGTTTATAACAGGTAGAAGTAGCACCATGAATTTCAAAATGAAATGATGACAGATACTGAGGGGGGAAAAGAACATTGAAATCAAAAGTTTTGTCACTGATATGCAATTAGTCACATCCACTTTAAACCCCTTCTGTTCTTGTTACCGCCACAGAGTCAATGGACATAGTCTGAGCCAGTTTAAGAGATGTGCTAGAAGCAGCAACTAGTCAAACTCTTGCACTGCTTTATCTGTAGAATAAAGACTTCATACGTTTTAGTCCTTAATTCTTTTTGGAGCAAGACACCCCAGGTCTTACTGGGATGGGGGAGGCAGAAGAAAAAAATGGCTATCAGTCTTGGAGCACAAATGAAAACATAAATTAAAAAAGAACATAGAAAACCAGGTATTAAAAATAGAACTTAAAATCTGCGTAGTGATAATGCCATCTCAAGAAAAGCGGCCTCATCAGAAGACTTCCCCCCCACTTCTTTTGGTAAAAAGATAAATGTCAATTCTGTCCCATACATGCAGACCAAACAAGTTACTCTAAGGGACATGAAAGTTCAGCTGAAATAAGATATGATATATATTTGACGCTGTAAATGGTGTATAATTTCTGGAATTATGTATTGTTTTGGTACAAGTATTAAAAAAAAGTCAAACTTTTGTAGAATGCTAACATACAAACTTGGCTCATTTTTGTAAAGAGAGGGAAGTTCTGGTTAAGGATCTCTCTATATTCAGTTTATTCTAACAGAATAATTTGAGCATTACTGACACTAATGAAAAATTCGATCAATCAGATACATTTATTATCAGTCATTATTTTTGCACCATCTCTTCATTCTGCATGATCCGCATTTACTTCGTCCACCAAAGTTAATACAAAGGCTCACTGATGGTTAAAATTAGTCTGCAATGTTTAACGTTGCATAACAACTTCATACAGTAATTTGAAGGCGAGCAAGGAAAGGAACACAATGCACAGAAGGAACTTTAGGAAAACAGATATTGACTCTTCAAATGGACGTTTCGGCCCTAGGGACAGGTTCTTAGCTGAAGGAAATAGTAGTTCGCTCAGAGTTAGTGGAGCTGATTTATTACCAGCTGAAAGACTAGCTCTAGAACGACAATGTCCCAAGCCTTTGAAAGCACATGTCGTATTCCCAGTGAATACAAATCGGGTGGGCCTTTTAAACAGGCCTGAGTGGAGGTTTTGTGTTTGCCTGTGATTTGGCAAATGGTCCATTTTCTGAAGCCTGAAACGATTTGCAAATTTGGAGGAAGAATGCAACTGGGGAGGGGGGGAGAGGGAGGAAGGCTGTATTTTTGGGAAATAAAACTGTTAGGAGAGGGTGCCTATGCAACCATTTTTTCAAGTAGTGTAGAGCTAGGGGCACTTCCATGGCAAGAGTCAGCGTCAAACCCTGTTTGCAGGGTATGAACCCTCATCCCCCAACTTCTATGAGAGCTCTCGATTTTGAGGTCTGATATACTGTGGTGGAGGTTATCTTTTCTTTTCCTTTCGGAGTTGCACTTTAGATATACTTTTAAGCAAGACTAGAGTGTGTTCTTGGGAAGGGCTTAGTAAATGAAGTGCCTGTTTTACTGGGAATAGATGCCTCAGGGCAAGGAGTGGGGTTTCTCTGTGAATTGATGGTTTTCACAGAAGCTGCAGTTGACAGCAGAAGAAATGAGGAACTCATTAATTTGTGGCAGGCTAAGCAGGCACTTCTTACAAGGCCCCTGGCCTGACCTTCTAGGGCCCTCGGTTCCCTTCCAACCGCACAAGAAAGTGCGGAGGCATGGAGAAAAGGAGCAAAGTGGCAGGGGCAAGAAAACATTGGAGATGTGTTGCAAGTGGTCAGCTGAAGTTAAAATACCTAGGGCACAGAAAGAGAGTCTTAAATAGTATATTTGATACGGATATTGATAAATTACAAGTTTTCTCAAGTGTTTTTGGTTTGTTGTCCTTCTAATACTTTAGTTTAATACAGGAGTCTCAGTACAGTATATGAAGTGGGGAGGGGAGTATTGCTTGTGAAACATTTAGTTTCTTCAGGTTACTAAATGAATACTTATTTGTCAAGATTTCACAAGAGWCTTGTAGTTTATTGAACCTGGTCCTTTTTTCAGCTGACAGCATTTAGCAAATGAATGTTATTCTATGATGTATAAATATATAGTTGTATATGCTTATGAACTGAAAATTGCTATAAGTGTAGCAATTATAAGTTTAAATAACACCTAATTAAGAGGTGCTGTTTCAACGAATAGAAGTATTTAATTAACCTTTACACCTAGATTTTGTCCCTTCAAACTCATCCTTATTATATTGACCAAAAGAAGAGAAAGTAAAATGCCAAAAATCCTTAAACTGAATATATTCATAATCTGAAATGTAGTTAGCAGACAGCTTTAATGATACTGTTGTTCTCCCCCCACCGCTAACATTCAAATCCACCGTTTCTTCTGGATTTGGTTTGGCAGCGCATCCCACTCAATATGAAGGCGTGTGAGTGAGAAAATCAGTCTGCTAGCATACTATATTGGACCCAATTTCTTACTCATCTCATGGCACTAAGACTTCTTTTATCTGCAGGAATGCCAACTGATAGAGCAAATGACAGATGAAGCAATCGCTTGCAACAGTTTGGCTACAGAATTTGGGATACTTTTTTTTTTTCCTATTGTGAAATGCCCTTTGGTACTGGCAAAAAAAAGTTAATGAAAAACAGTTAAATTTTCAAAGGCACCTCAAGTGAGTTGGCATCCAAATCTCATTCTTTTTTACTGTCACATGAGATTTCCAGATTTTTTTTTCCTAGATACACAGAAATTATTGGAGTGAAAGCCATCAATAATTGAGTAGTTAAAGGAATAGTGGGATGTCTTTAGTTTTTGTGAGACTTGGGCTACTCTTATGGACTGACAGCTTTTTGTCTAGTTTCACAAATAGGTGAAAATAGAAAATTTATACATTCTTTTAAAAAGTTGTCTTAGTAGGATTTTTCTCCTGTCTTAAATTATTTTAATTTTATTCAGAAGATTTCCCCCTTCTATCGTTAACTTCTCTGCCTCATTCAGCAACAGCTCCTGCTTTTTCTTAGTCTTCCTTTTTCTTCAAAGACGCCAACCTTGGATGCCTTTTGCATCTCCTGCCGTCTGAGCTTTGGCTTTTCTAATTCCACTCCTGCATGCCCAGGCAATGTTTTCACAACTTTTCTGAGTAGCCCAACCTTGCTTCCACTATCTGTATGCTTGCTTTTTTGCATTTGAGGTCACTCAGAAGTTTCACATTCAGCCAAGCTGACCTCCTGTGCTTGACCTTCTGCACATTGGAAAATGGGCAATTCTTGTGCTTTGGGGAGACTGTCATTGAAGGTTAGGTAGCTCTCTTGGGCCCCTTTGCCCTTCAAGAGAGCCTCCCATAGGATTCTGCCTACCAGCTCCCTGAACATGGACTTCAGGACAGTAGCCTTTGGCTTGATCATTTTTTCTGATACTTGACTTCCTCACTTCTCTCAGGATCTTAAACTCTGCTGTCTCCTGGTCACTTCTGATGAGGTTGCCTTGACTATCACATTCCCAACCCATTCTTTCTCATTTGTGAGTAGCAGATCCAGGAAGGCATACCCCCCAGCTTGTCCAACGCCTGTGTCAAAAGTTGTCCCTGGCACACTCCGTAAGTCTTCTGGATTTCTTGTGCCCTGTCATGTTCCCCTTCCAGCAGATGAGAGGCGGTTCAAAGCCAGTGTTGTTTCAATGCATTAGTGTGGTTAAAATCCCCCTCGGGAACCAGGGCCTGCAGTTATGAGGCTTCTTCCAGATGTTTCAAGTAGACTTTGTTCACTTCCTCTTCTTGATTAAATTGTCTGTCATGCATTCATTGCAGCACTCAAATCATGGAGTCTACCTTCTGTTATAACCCCTGTAAATTTAATCCTTGACCATCTCCGTAACTTTTTTCTGTTACTGAAACTTAGATTATGTCTACACTGTGCAATAAACTTTTTTATTACCTGGTTTTTATTTACTTTCCTGGCCCTCTCAGCAAAGTAGCTTACTTAGATTTGGACTTGCTTCAAAAATTAGAATCAACACACTTCAATTTTTGAAACTTGCCTTTGTGGGATGCAGGTTAAAACATAGGTTCTCAATGCTCTGCATACTCTGAGGTTGTAGTAGGCTGCAGTCTAAATTTTCTGAATGCTAGGAGTCCTCCAGTGACTCTGTAGTTATCCCCAAAGTGACATATACATAATTGGCATGAGACTGGGAAAGAATACAACGTCTTATCATTAAAAAAACCATAGATTATACCAGGTTCTTTAGTGAGTATAGGGACAATGACAATACAGGAATTAGGATGWGGCTTTGCAGTGGGAACTCTTGCACCAGGCTAGCCTGTGCTATCTCAGGTTCTGGTCACCAAATTATACTATGCAGGTAAAACTTTTGTGTTTTGTAAGGTATAACCATATCGCAACTTGAAAAATAATGTCGTGTCTTAGGCTATGAAGAAGAATAAGTTAGGAGTTGTATAGATATTCTTTTGATCTACCAGAATTTGTTCTCTATCGTCACGGTGAGACCAAAAAATATGCTAGGTCATGTTTCAGAAAATAAAATGAGACCAAAATGTTATTTGTGTTGAAGGAACAAAATACTTTCATACACAGATTCACAACAGAATAACTGAATTTCGATGAAAGTAATAAATGGCAGATTCACAGTCCTGTGTTTATGTTCCTCTTACCTATTCAGTTGTTCAAGGCTTTCACCCTAGCACTTGCTGAACATCTAGAAAAAAACTGAGTGATCTCTTGGGGTGGTAAAAAGGTAGAGTTATTCAATTCCACTGTAAAGACTGGCAGCAGTCTAAGGACAAAAATTAACTTTGCAAATCTCAAAAAGTGTAAGATTTGCTTATGAGCCTCTAAATACACAGACCTTATGGATGATATTTCCAATGGACTCTAGAAAGAGTCCTGACATGACAGCATCTTTATTGTTTGTCCGCACTGAGAGCAGAAAATTCTACTTTTTCAGAAAACTGTTTGTTTCAGGATCACCCTTTCTCTTAAATATTTCAAATAAAATGATAAGTATCAGCTATTATTTCTTCAGCTTGCTGAAAATTAGTGTAAACTGGATACTAGCTATGGAGATTCTAGCTTGGTAGATGATTTAAAAGGAGCATTTAAGTATGTGAAGGCTTTCATTTAAGACAATGGGTCTGTTGTCATACTTAAAGTTCAATATGTATTTAGGTATTTTGCTGCAATGGGGTTCCTCTCTTTAGATAAGTTATATGACCCAAATTTTTGTAAGTAATCAGAAGGCACTCAGCTACTACAGATAAAAATAGCAATAATTCTTTCTTCCCCTTCTGTAGAGGAAATAGCTCAATTAGCTATTTTTATTTGCTTGCTTGTTTGTATGCATGAGTGAGTAGTTATCATCCATGTAGAAGTTAGATCCATCCAAGACAGTGAGTCTAGTGAACTTCATCATATCCATTTATACCCCTCTATCAACTTCTCCAGTCAAATTTTGATGTCCAGGAATTTATAGATTAGTGAATTGTTACCGAGGTTAATTTTGCTCTGCTGTTAGAGATTTAAAGGACTCTCTGAGGACTTTGTTTGGAAAGAAATGTCTTTGCATTTCAACTTAGACAAAAGAAAACTCTTTCCCTGTCCCAGCTTTTAGCCTTCCTCTCCATGGGTTAGGCACATGACATGAATAGGTATATATGCTGGTGAGATGAGCAAGCAATAAGAAGAAGCTATATTCTGTTAAAACAGATTAAATGGAGTTGTTAGACATGGATAAGAAAGAGTTTATTGGTTACATCTGTCTTGCATTAATCAAATGTAGCTGGGGTCCTGGTTCTGTATATATCGATAAATAACTGCTGGGGGGGAAAAAGTCAATCATTAGGCTAATTTAATGTTATTACCGGAGTGCTATGTCTTTGACCTAGCTCCTTTATTTAATAGCTCTTTGATGGCAGCAATGGCTTATTCCAGTGTATTTCTGACTTTGAACTGGAATGCATGTTGGATCAATCAAACAGAAATGTGGGGAACGTTCAGAAAATGTTGGATTATATAATGAAAGTTTTTTAGCCTGCTGAAACCTGAAGCAGAACTGAATAATGAGAAAACTAGAAGAGAAGCCCCTGGAAAGGTTCATGAGAGACGTTGGGGTGATTTTCTGACTTGTATGGAAGCCCGAATCATTAAAAAAATTTATTGGGCAACCTGTCAAAACAATAAGACAAAGATCAGAGAGAAAACTGAGGCTTAGACTTTGTAAGGGTAGGAACAAACTACTTCATTATTCTTCTACCTATTTTAGTAACTGCTTGTCTGGCATACAGTCTGGAACCCTTTAATATGCAAACATCTGGCAATAAAACTTGGAAATTACCTTTCATACTTTCATCACGTTCAGTTTGTCAGTCTCTGAGCACTCTACTTCCTTGTCTTTCCAAGGGTAAATCTAAGGCTCTTGAAAATTTTTGCAAAAGTTCATGCAATTGGATTTCACTTTTGTGTAACAATACAGATATTTAATCACTGCAAATGAGTTCCAGGTGTTGTAATCTTCACTRCTCAGACTAAGAATATGTCTCTGGAATAAATGCACCTCAGCAATTTTGTTTGAATATCATAATTGTTCCTGTGTAAAGATGTTCAGCTTAGTTCTCACCTCTTAGTCCATGGATGATAGTATTGTGATTTTCAGTTATCAAAGATGTCTGTTTTCCCCATACAAAATTGTATTAGTTGCTTGAGAATCCAGTAAATTGAGTTCTACTCTGTTTCTTTAGAATATTATTTAATTTTGTCAATTAATATATTGTAGCCTTACAGTTTTGAAAGAGTTGAAACATTTGTGAATATAAATCTAGAAAAATAGCAGTATGTATAAGTAGTTATTTTCTAATACAAAAAAAAAATCTTCCTGAAGATTCTTGAGTCGCTTTTGATCCAATATGTGGATTTTTTTTTTTTCCAACTTCACACTCTTAAAATAAGAGTACTACAATTTTGGAAACTCGTGGGGGGAGGGAAGGTATTTTGTTTGCGTTTTTTTGTTTTGTTTTTAATTGAGCCTTAGCACTACTGAATAGGAACATTTATCCTTGGAATTATCTGTTACTTATTTCATCTCTTTTGTTTGAGAGTCAGCTGCAGATTTTTTTCAAACAAAGTTTTAAGAACTATGTTGATTAGCTTGTTTATTATATGACCTAGTATTGTCTCTGCTCTAAATTTTAGCAGTTTTGTTTGGTCATTGGAAGAGAGCTAAGCCCTTTAGTGCAGTCCAGCTGCTGTCTTGCTTTTTGTACTCTACATGGTCCACAAACTGCAGGTAAATCCTAAAAAGGGACAATGCTCTGAAGTAACTGATGTATTTCTGGCAGTTTGGATTGAGAATCTGTGAGATTTGATTCTTTTCAGGATAAGTCATTTTTTGATTCTCATT
This sequence comes from Apteryx rowi, assembly GCF_003343035.1. Lineage (NCBI taxonomy): Eukaryota > Metazoa > Chordata > Aves > Apterygiformes > Apterygidae > Apteryx > Apteryx rowi. The sequence continues at coordinate 794,591 of NW_020449519.1, read as the reverse complement.
TCTACATAATTACTACTATTTGGCCAGTATAAAGAGCATCTTAGCTCATAGCAGTTTAGACAATGAACTGCAGCCCATCATTTTTCTTCCTACTCTCTCCTCCAATGAGGAAGGAAAACATTATGTCACCTCTTTATGCAAACAGGTTTATATCTGATGTGCTTGGCCAACTATTCCAGGCAGTGAGGAGAAAGCTGTTCCTTTCCTCTTTACTTCTTTCAGTTCTCTCCCAGCGTCTCTGGAGCCACAAATTGAATGCTGCTGAGAGAGGGGAACATTATTCCCTAAATAGCCTAATAAAAGTAGTGACAGGGACTTGACAAAGAACTTGGGTTTTTCCTTGTCATGTAGGGAGTACAGTAAAAATAGTACTCTATCCACTCTTTGTTCCTTCAGATACTCATGGCTCTACTGGTCACATCACAGGCTTGGGCAGACACAGATGCTGTGGGAGCAGTAATGACTGCTGCTGTCACTGTGTGTCTCTGATGACAGAGAACAGATCTGCTCAACTGAGTGGCATTTATTAATATATTTTCTGACGTTTCAGCAGAATGGACTTAGCTGTTCACCTTATGATATGTTATGAGTAGAAAAATAGTTTATATTAGATTTCTTTGGAGTTTCTTTGGAGCTCTTTGGAGTTTTTTAATACGTCAACACTTTAAACATTTTGTTACTCACAATATATCCCTCAATCTAATCTAACATCTATTATTGAATTTTCCATTTCCAAATCTATCTCCATTCTTTCTCAAACTTTTCCTTCAACACATTTAGTACACTAGAAAAACACGTTTTCACTCATCTCTATCTTACTTTAAAGCACAGTGTACTTTTGATCTCAGTTTGTTCCTTTCCGTGACTTAGAAAAATGAGCATTTTGTTCCCTTTTTTCTTTTTCTTTTGCAACTGTCTGTAAGTCTCTCTCTCTCTCTCTCTCTCTCTCTCTCTCTTTTTTCTGTTTGTTTGTTTTCTGTTCTCAGGTCTTAAAATATCATATTGTGGTACTGTCGGTACTGTTTATTTGCTATCACTTTCTGTATAGGCATTTAGGGCTTGTGAAATTTGCCAGCTAGACTAGCCTATGAAAGTGAAGGTTTCTGATAATCCCTAAAGTAGATGCTCGTAAGCAACAAAGAGAATCCTTTTCTTATTGTGTATTATTTAGAGTTAATATTTATAGTTAATTGTTGGGATACTTTTAAGATTTTGCCTTGCTCTCATTTGTGGACATCAGATATCGCACAAATAATGGCCAATTTGTCTGAGGCAAACTTAACATACTTGACTCATTTTTGTAACAGACTTACCTATCAACAGCAATCTGCCTTTTTTTCATGACAGTCAACCCATCTAAATTCATCTGGTTGAAGTTCATTCAGCAGTTCAGGAAAAGATCATTGATTACTGATTCTCTGAAAATTCCCTGTTGTGCTACTCTTACTGATTTACTGATTTTTTTTTTTTTCCAGCAAGCTACTTCTAGTTCTAATATGAAAACTGTATTGCTGGCAACATTGTTCTTTTTTTAAGAAGCTTGTTTACTTTTTTTTTGGCTTTTATTAGAGAAAGAGAGAGACCTGTGTATGTGTTTATTACATGCTTATATATGCACACACASAGCTAATAGTGCAACCTAGTGTGTAAGAATAAAAAGTGTTAAGGAAGTGTAAGAAAAGATAGTGGTCAGCAGTTTTATAGAGAAGAATGAGGACTTCCTGGACAATAAGTTAATAACAATGTTGATGAAAGGATCGAGTCTTTGACCTTTAAACAAAATTAGAGTACAACACCAATCAGACTGTCTTTACATCCCTCATCTTCCTTAGTTTGCTTTGCAATCTAACTAAACCTCTCAGATTCCTAAATCCTACAGTACATTGCAGTATCCACCTAAATGATTTGTCTATGACTGGTAAATAAAATGACGTTCATCAGCAGCTGACCAGAATTATCCTTCAAGCTTCCCTTCCAATCCATTTTACTTCAAGCAGCATGATGACCATTTCATTTTTAATTTGAGAATATATACTATTGGTTAAAATAAGCATGGAGAACTGCAGCTATATTTGGGGGACTGCTTTACTGTATTTATCACTTTTACAGTGGTATCTATCACTTTACTATTTTATTATTATTTATCACTTTATTATTATTTTATAGTGGTATCAGCTGGCTTCTTTCCCACTTCCTACATCAATAGACCCACTAGCCAAATTTAATTGTTACTTTCAATTTTTGGTGATGAGGATAACCGAGGAGGACATAGTTTGACTTTTGGATCCCTGGCTAACTCTGTGGCATCTACTCTTCTTTGAATCAAGTGCATTTGATGTGTTAAGTACTACACAGTAAGGAAATTCTTACAGTGAACTTTAGAATTTTTACATTTCAGACTTCAAATATAGAGTTGCTCAATTAGGGTGAGATTTGTCATCCTGCTGAGAACAATAGATGATAAGATGATAGCTGCAACTTAGTAGGTCAGAAAGATGAAAGATCTACCAGCCTATAGTCTTTCTATTTAATGTGGCTGAATCAGGATACTTATCCTGAATACCCTGAGTTGAATGTTTCCTRAAGTCGCTGAAACGATAAACACTATTTTTACTGGGGTAAGAGTTATGTTCCTTGCTTTGGAAAAAGCACAAGGAAGAGCACTTTCTCAGTCTGCAGACCATACACTTTCCATAGATGTCCAGATCTCCTGTACAGTGAAATTAGTGGACTCCCTAGATATAGCTCACATATTCCATGGTGTACATAGTCACAAGCTGCTAACATCTGTTGTACAATCTTTGCTTTAGTTCAGGAATTTTACCAGCCAGACTAATATTTCTGAGAGTAGAAGTCTACACATGAATGCATCTTTTATTGGCCTTCTGAAAGAGGACACGAACATGTCCTTGGACAGCACAGTTGACTGTGCTATCTGCTACTGTGGCTCATTTAATAGTGAGAAAAAAAAAATCACAGCACTAGTGCACATAAGGATGCAATTTTGCTTGACATACAAAAGTCTGTACACGTCTAAGCATGGTAAGTACATTTTTCACACAACTCACAGTTCTACTTCTTGTGCCAGTAAATCTGCTGCTGGTGTTGGTAAAATGTAATATATGCGCTAGCTGATGAAACTGTTCCTTAGAGCAGGATATTGCTTATGTCTGTGGAGGATTTTGGGCAAGAACCTGCTATTGTTGCCGGCAACGCAGGAAAAGGGGCTTGGTTTTCCTGAGATTTCTCTTGCTATGTGCTGAATTTTCGATACACACATCTGAAAATTTCAGTCACAAGATTTCTAGCTGATTAATGGTATTACCAAGACAATTGAGTTTCAAAACTTTACCTTTTAAAAATAAGCTATATTTTTTCATTTAAAAAGTGCCAAATCCATTCCTCATTCATACTTACCTAGTTCAAGAACAGGATGGATCCAGAAACATTATGGACCTAACAGTGACTTGCTTGAAGTCTTTGACAGCATTTGGCAAAATTTACACTCCCAGAGGAGACACAGTAGACATTTTTAGTACTTCAGTTCAAGCTGTTGGTGTTGGTTACAAACTGATCACCAATAACTGAATACTAAGCACATCAGTCCCCAGGTAAATTTTGCCACAGAAGACACAAAAATGTAACAAAAATTGAGGTATTAACATGACAAAAATAAAAACCTGAAGAAAAATGCAAATTTATGCTATCTTTCTAGATGAGGAAAAAAAAGAAAAATTATCTTATTTTTTGCTCTGAGAACGATTTGTCCTCAGTGAGTGAGATCTGTCTCAGATCTCACTACTTTATAAAAGTAAGCTAGGAAAATTAATTTTAAAGTGAATGTGTAAAGAACAATTGAGCACTTATGTAATGTGATAGGTATAACTTTGTTGCCACAGGCAATTGCTTAACTAAAACTAAACTAAACAGCTGTCCCAGTATTCCAATTTAGTAGCACAGTTTTGCCTTCCATTTCGAATGTCTGTGTATCTAAACATTTAAATGAAATCTAGGTGAAATTTAAATTTAAATGCTTAATGAGAGTAACTAGCAACAACCATGTACAATTGTCTACAACACTCTGTAATGTTGCCAGTATTTTTGTGGAGGTGGGCACTGTTCAGTAGTGGGATGCCTATATAGAAATGTGGGATGTGATCAAAAAAGCCTATCTAGTAACAATGAAATAGCATGCCTGAAAAGCAGACGTTTAATTTACCTGCAACCAGACTGTGACCCACACTTCAACTCTTTGTTTTTGTGAACTCCTCATGTGTTTTGATTGTTTTCACCTAATGGTTCACATTCGGTACCTCAGAAGAGACAGAGGGAAAAAAAAGTGCTCAAACCCCAGAAGAATACATACAATATATGAAACCTCAGTTTGAGCATGGCTTAACCTTTTTCTCTTATCTTTTAAACCTTTCCACTGGTGCTTGTACAGCTGATATCATTACTCATACAAGCTTTATTTTATTTTGAGTAGTACATACCTAGCAACAAGCTGGCATGCCTGATTGTCTTTTTTTTTTTTGCTTTTTAATTTTTTTTAATGCTTCTGAGTGCCTTTTGTTCAGAGAGAAACATTTTCTACTTGAATTTTTTTCCCACTATGATACAGAAGATGAATCCAGATACCCTTTTGTTCTTCTGGGTTCTGTGACTTTTAAAGCAGAAGAGTCATTATCTGTACTGTTATTTTGTCTATATTTCATGATCTTTGCTCTTTCAACCCCTACTCAGTTGCAGATCATGTTTCCTGTACTACAAGCAGCTCCTGAAGCACCCACTTTGGCCATATTCAACCTACAAGGTTTCTTGAGGATGTTCAGCCTGTGGTTTCACAGATTCTGCAACAGGAAGCAATTTAGCGAGCTCTATTCACTGGAAAGGTCAAATGCCCTTTGCTTAGAAAAAGACAACTGACCTAACACCCATTACCATCCAAGAGGAAATAACTCATTGGGACTGCTGCTCAGTAACTTTTATTGTCTTTGTTACAGTATTAGAAATTTTGTCTTATTTTCTGCTGGTCGGCTACATTCTTCTCAGCACTGCTCCTTTTAATCTGTGTGTTTTATATGAAGAGACAAGAGATCAGTACTATTGAAATCTTTACTTACCACCTGTATACAGTTTATACTTAAATATGGACAGCCTGCATACATAATGCATTACTTATTTCCTCACTCTGAATGTATTGGACGAAGGTGGGGGAAATTAGGTGTGCAGTTCCAGTTAACAAGCTCTGGAGTCATATTCTTGAAGTTACTTTTTAAGCAAAGTGAATGATGACAGTATACCCAACACTGAAAATAAAAGCCACTGCTTTCAAAGCAGCTTTTCTCTTATCACTGAAATGGGAAGAAATTAAAGCTTGATATTTCCCCCCATCCCAGGAAGGTGTGTGTACATTTGCCTTCTGTTAGAGGCAGGAGCAGAACCTGCAAAGTTCCATAACTATTGCTTCATCTCCATACTTTTCAGTGAATAAATACTGTACATCGATAAAACCTCAGGCAGGCAGTCAATAATGGTTGAATATTAGGTAAGGCTACAATGAATGTCTTGATAAATTTATAGGTTGGTGGTAAAGACAACAGAAAACTCTGAAGGATAAAGAGAATTTTTTTTAAACGTTCTGCAATTGGAGCCAAGTCATTCACTGGAAGTCATGCAGTCACTTACCCCTTTGGGAGATCTGATACTAAAATCCTACTTAGCACTTTGAAATGTTAAAGAAAAGTTATGTCAGTAGTATTATCTAATGTTAAAAATTCTTGCTTAGTTCTGTATAAACTTTATTTCTTCCTCTTTACTCCACTGAAAAACAAAATAAATATTTGCTTGCTAGATGCTTATACTGAGTTGCTCTTCATGCAGGTGGACATTTCTTTGAAAAACTGCAAATGTTACGCGTAGTACCTTACTGCTAGATACATATGCTTAGCCCTGTTTTAACAGATGGTGAAAATACTGCATGAGGAAGTAAGGTAACAGCAGAAGTCACCTTCTCAGGTAGGTTTAGACCATGTAGAACCCCTTGTTTCTAATTCTGTGCTTCAGATTTAGAACTTTTTTTTTTATTTATCTATAGCAGTGGATATACAATAAAGCTAAAATTTTTCTGTAACTGTGGTACCTACTGGGCAGATTATCTAGTTCTTTGTAGAGCTGAGAGCAAGCTGGACAATCACAATAAATCTAAACTGAAATCTATGCTGTGGTTTTCTTTATAATAACTTTGTACATTAAAAATTATCATCTTCCTTGACTGATAGGCCCCAGAATCCTTAAGATATATAATACCACTCTTAGGAATGGAGTGGAAAGAAAAGGGTGTGATCCTTTTTTGGGTAAGAAAGAAGTGAGTTACACATCTGAATACTCCCTGGACTTAAATAATTAAAATATCTGAGTGTCATTTAATCAGTAATTACTTCTGTCTTCATAAATATGGAAGAGTGAAGACCTATTCTTTACCATTTTCTGGGTGAATAATCTTCAGAGGATATATTTCTTGGGGAAAAAATATAGTTTAGAGAGGAAAGCAATTTAGAGAGAAGATAACTATCGTGTTAACTGCAAGTATTTCTATCATTTGGAATGGGCCATGTAAGAATATGATGAGTGCTTTTATCTATTGTGCACATCACTGTCAACCATTATAAATCAGTGGGTTTTATGCATTTTTTTTAATTTGGGGCTAGAGACAGCTCAATGAAATATATTTGCGTTGAAACCTTCTTGATATTTTGTAAAGATATAATAGAGGTATCTTTGTCTTAAAGGGCAGAGTTGGAAACTTAGCAATACCTACATTTCAATACAGTAGTTAAAGTGTAGGATGAGCCTGCTAGATGTATCCTTTTGCAGTCTGTCCACAGGAAGATGAAGTCTACATGAGGTAAAGAAAAGTTCAAAACCTAGTTGAAATTGCAGATGTATGCCATGAGGTAGATAAGTCTTTTATAGAAAATAAGGAGAAAACAAGGCTACATTTGCCTCTCCATATGTTTCTTTCTCTCCTCCTCCCCCCGCCCCCCTTTTTTTGTGTTGTTGAGAGGTAGCAATGCATTACAGAATTTTCTGGTATGGTGATGCTACTCTGAATCAATAAATGAAACCTCATGTTACACAAAGGATACTGAGCAATTTTGTTTTATAATAGGTTACAGAAAGTGACCACACTTTGCATTTCCTGCCCTCATAGTGGTTTTTGGCTTTCAAAGTCTCCATCAATACAAAGAAAGTAAGAGTCAAGTGAGAAACAGCCTGCAGTGCGGAGACATGAAAACTGACGGTAAGGTAGGAAGCAGACGGATCTATACCAAGGTTCAGGTTTCAGTCATACCTCTGTTTCCATGTATGTTGTCACACCACCCCCAGATGCTGGAGGCTGCTGCATACTGAAGAAGCTATTAGTATCTGAGAGACATGTGCTGTATCTGAAGACTAGTAATCACAAAAGATCTCCACTGGGCTCTGCCTTACCACATTGCATTTAATTAACTACCAAAACACCCTAAAGTAAAATTAAATTAAAAGTCTCACTTAAACCAAGAAAGTGAAGAGTGTCAGAGTTAGATTTGTCGCATGGTATTTCATCATTTCAAAGCTAACCTGCAGCTCTTGCGTAAGATCACTTAGAGCTAGATTGGTCCTTCGACATTGTAAAAAGCCTTGAACGGCTCTGTGCCTCAAGCAGAATTTCTTTTCTTTTGGGCAAGGTAGAATTTACACCAATTGCAAAGAGTTCGTACACCAGCTCCACATTGGCTGTGATGTGCCATGTAGCACATTCTGGGAGCAGGAAACAGAGCTGCTGCTTCTCCCCCTTCCTTTGGGTGAGGGGAATAACAGTTGTGGAGTTGCCTCTCCTCTACTTTTGGGAAATCCTGCCAGAGGTTTAGGAAGCTACTCCAGACTGTAACAGGAGATTCTTACTTACCTTCCTTGTTTTCTTCATTTTTTTTTTCTTGGGGTGGGCATGGGGAAATCCAATGAGAATTTATGCTTTATTGATCAAAGATAAACTAAATCACTCAGTGATTGTACTGCAGATGCAAAAAGCCCCTTTTCCAGAAAGAGCAGCACCAGCTACCTGTACTTAACTAACAGAATATGTTTGAAAATATAAGTCAAGTTTTCCTATTGAACTTCTCCACTTCTGTCATTTAGACAGGCTGTGTTACTAGCCTATCTAAATATGCTGAATATTTACATTTTAAATATGAAAGAGGATGTTAAAATATGTCCTTTGTCTTGTTTTCTCCCCTCTCAGCAGGCGAATTATGTATAGACTTTTCCATTGACATCATAATGGTTCTGAAGTCAAAGGAAGTGTAGGAGACAGTGATCTATTATAATATCAATGGAAGTATATGAATTCTACAACTGGCATCCTCAATGGAAGTTTAGAAGTTGCTTTAAAGAAGTGCAAGATACCTTCATTGGCATGTATGGAATATAGCTATGGATGGACCTGGTCCAATGCAATTTTGAACCATTACTGCATGTGTCTGATAATTAAATTGTATAATGTATAAAAAGGTCATAAAAATATCTAGTTCATATGCATTAGCTTCCTTTTAAATGCTTGCTTTTTACAATATATATATATTTTTCATCTGTTATGGGCCTGATACTTTCAACATTTAAGTAGAAAGCAAATGTACTTATAAGAAAATCATATTTTTGCCTAACAATTTTCATGTCAGACTTTGGCTTCTTGGAACTTAAAGCAACTACCATATGAAACAGAAATTCTGTAGAAGGAGATGAGAGTAGTGATGATAACACAAAGATCCCATGGAATGTTTAATTATATATACTGTTAAGCAGCTTCTTCTAGTAAAGAACTAATTTATTTCAAATTGTAGGGGTTATTTTGTGTAGTTCACAACTGCTATAGCATCTTTGCCTCATTTTTGTTATTATATCTCAAATACTTTGTTCTAAATAAATTTTAGAATGTAGGCTTTTATCTAATCTGAGTATTAAACTACTTCAGCTACTTCAACTTCTTCTCCTGGGCTACAATTTTTTTTTTTTTTAATGGAGACTGGCTAGTGAAATTTAATATAAGATATCCTTTTGAAAATAGTGTCATTTTCTCTTTCCTAAGGCAGGAGAGTTTGTATAAGACTGCTTTCCATTGATGACAAAGGAGCTTGAAAATGAAAGCAGGTTTAGGAGATACTGAACACTAATGCGTGTGGAGCTGAACTTCACCTCCTTGGAAGAAGCATATTTTCAAGAATAAGGATTTGTCATCAAACTTTGAGCAGAACTTCTAGTTTGTGGAAATCATGTTTTTTAACTGCCATTTCTATATTAAGGAGATATCTCCATGAACTATAAAGATATTGCGAAATTAAGACCATCAGATAGCTTTGCATTACAGAATCACAGAATGGTTGAGGTTGGAAGGGACCTCTGGAGATCATCTAGTCCAACCCCCCTGCTCAAGCAGGGTCACCTAGAGCACGTTGTACAGGATCACGTCCAGGCATGTTTTGAATATCTCCAGAGAAGGAGACTCCACCACCTCTCGGGGCAACCTGTTCCAGTGCTCTGTCACCTTCACAGTGAAAAAGTATTTCCTCATGTTCAGATGGAAGCATCTGTGTTTCAGTTTGTGCCCGTTGCCTTGCGTCCTGTCGCTCGGCACCACTGAAAAGAGTCTGGTCCCATCCTCTTGACACCCTCCCTTCAGATACTTGTACACGTTGATAAGATCTCCTCTCAGCCTTCTCTTCTCCAGRCTAAACAGGCCCAGCTCTCTCAGTCTTTCCTCATAAGAGAGATGTTCCAGTCCCCT